>NW_022097111.1:0-300583 GCF_006542625.1 Nomascus leucogenys | reverse complement strand
TCTACAAAAAGAGAGTTTCCAAACTGCTCAATCAAAAGAAAGGTTCAACTCCGTTAAATGAATGCACAGAACAGAGTAAATTTTCACAGAATGCTGCTGTGTAGTTTTAAGGGAAGATATTTCGTTTTTCACTATGGACCTCAATGTTCTCCAAAGGGTCCACTTGCAGATTCTACAAAAAGTGTGTTTCAAAACAGATCAATCAAAAGAAATGTTCAACAATGTTGGATGAATGCACAGATCAGAAATGAGTTTCACAGAATGTTTCTGTTGTGTAGTTTTTATTTGAAGATATTCCTTTTTCCAAATAGGCCACAAAGCACTGCAAATGTCCACTTGCAGATTCTACAAAAAGAGTGTTTCAAAACTACTAAATCAAAAGAAAAAGTTCTTCTCTGTGACGTGAATGCACGGAATAGAACTTTCACAGAATTCTTCTGTGTAGTTTTTATGGGGAGATATTTCATTTTTCACCATAGGCGACAGTGTTCTCCATGTGTCCACTTGCAGATTCTACAAAAAGAGTATTTCAAAACTGCTCAATCAAAATAAATGTTCAATTCTCTTAGATGAATGCACAGATCAGAAAGAAGTTTCACAGAATGCTTCTGTGTAGTTTTTACTTGAGGATATTCCTTTTTTCACTATGGGCCTCTATGTTCACCAAATGTGCACCTGCAGATTCTACAAAAAGAGTGTCATCATAACTGCTCCATCCAAAGAAAGCTTCAACACTGTGAGATAAACGCACAGAAAAGAGAAAAGTTTCACAGAATGCTTCAGTGTAGTTTTTATAGTAAGATAATTAGTTTTTCACCATAGGCCTCAATATTCTCCAAATGTCCACTTACAGATTCTACAAAAAGAGTGTTTCAAAGCAGATCAATCAAAAGAAACATTCAACCCAGTTGGATTAATGCACAGATCAGAAAGTAGTTTCACAGAATGCTTCTGTGTAGTGTTTATGGTAAAATATTTCGTTTTTCACAATAGGCCTCTATGTTCTCCAATTGTTCACTTGTAGATTCTACAAAAAGAGTGTTTCAAAACTGCCCAAAAAAAGAAAGTTTCAACTCTGTTATATGAATGCACAGAGTATTATGAAGTTTCACTGAATGTTTCTGTGTAATTTTCATGAGAATATATTTCGTTATTCACCATAGGCCTCAAAGCTCTCCAAATATCCACTTGACAATTCCACAAAAAGACTGTTTCTAAACTGCTCAATCAAAAAAGGTTCAGCTCTGTGAGATGAATGCACAGAATAGAAAGAAGTTTCACACAATGCTTCTGTGTAGTTTTTATGGGAAGATATATCGATTCTCACCATAGGCCTCAATGTTCTCCAAATGTCCACTTGCAGATTCTACAAAAAGTGTGTTTCAAAACAGCTCAATCAAAAGAAAGGTTAAACTGTGTTAGATGAAAGCACAGTTCAGGAAGAAGTGTCACAGAATGCCTCTGTGTAGTTTTCATGAGAAGATATTTTGTTTTTCACTATAGGCCTCAATGTTCTCCAAATGTCCAATTTCAGATTCTACAAAAAGATTGTTTCAAAACTGCTCAATCAAAAGAAAGTTTCAAATCTGTGACATGAATGCACAAAATGGAGGGAAGCTTCACTGAATGCTTCTGTGTAGCTTTTATGAAAAGTTATTTTGTTATTCACCACAGGCCCAAAAGCTCTCCAAATGTCCACTTGCAAGTTCTACCAAAAGAAGTGTTTCAAAATCTGCTCAATGAAAAGAAAAGTTCTACTCTGTGACATGAGTGCACTGAATAGAAAGGAGTTTCACAGAATGCTTCTGTGCAGTTTTCAAAGAAGGTATTTCCTTTTTCACTGGAGGCCTCAATTACTCCAAAATGCACATGCAGATTCAACAAAAAGAGTTTTTCAAAACTGCTCAATCAAAAGAAACGTTCAACCTTTGAAATGAATACACCGAATAGAAAGAAGTTTCACATAATGCTTCTGTGTAGTTTTTATGGAGAGATATGTCATTTTTCACCATAGGCCTCAATGTTCTCCAAATGCCTACTTGCAGATTCTACAAAAAGAGTGTTTCAAAACACCACAATCAAGAGAAAGTTTCAAACTCTTTAGAGGAATGCACACAACAGAGGAAAACATTTCACAGAATGCTTCTGTGTAGTTGTTATGGGAAGATATTTCTTTTTTCACCATAGGCCACACTATCTCCAAATGTCCAGTTGCAGTTTCTACAAAAAAGAGTGTTTCAAAACAGCTAACTCAACAGAAAGGTACAACTCTGTTAGATGAATGCACAGATCAGAAAGAAATTTGACAGAATGATTCTGTGCAGTTTTTATTTGAAGATATTCCTTCTTTTATGATAGTCTTCAAAGCACTTCAAATGTCCTCTTGCAGATTCTACAAAAAGAGTTTTTCAAAACTGCTCAATCAAAAGAAAGTTTCAACTCTGTGAGATGAATGCAAAGAATAGAAAGAAGTTCACAGAATGCTTCTGTGTAGTTTTTAACGAAGGTATTTCGCTTTTCACTGCCAGCCTCAATGGTCCCAAAATGTCCACTTGCAGATTCTACAAAAAGAGTGTTTCAAAACAGCTCAATCAAAGAAAGGTTAAACTCTTTGACATGAAGGCAGAGATCAGAAAGGAGTTTCACAGAATCTTCTGTGTAGTTTTTACTTGAAGATATTTCGTTTTTCACTATAGACTTCAATGATCTCCAAATGTCCGCTTGCAGATTCTACAAAAAGAGCGGTTCGAACCTGCTCAATCAAAAGAAAGATTCCACTCTGTAAGATGAATGCACAGATAAGAAAGCAGTTTCACAGAATTCTTCTGTGTAGTTTTTAATTGAAGGTATTCCGTTTTTCATGATAGGCCTCAAAGCGCTCCAAATGTCCACTTGCAGATTCTACCAAAAGAGTTTTTCAAAACTGCTCAATCAAAAGAAAGTTTCTACTCTGTGAGATGAATGCACAGAATAGAAAAAAATTTCAAAGAATGCTTTTGTGTAGTTCTCATGGGAAGATGTTTTGTTTTTCACAGTAAGCCTCAATGTTCTCCAAATGTGCACTTCCGGATCCTCAAAAAGAGTGTTTCAAAACAGTTCAATCAAAAGAAAGGTTCTACTATCTTAGATGAATGCACAGATCAGAAAGAAGTTTCACTGAATCCTTCTGTGTAGTTTTATTGTAGATATTCCCTTTTCCACGACAGGCCTGCAAGTGCTCCAAATGTCCACTTGCAGATTCTTTAAAAAGAGTTTTTCAAAAGTGCTCAATCAAAAGAAACGTTCTACTCTGTGAGATGAAAGCACAGAATAGAAAGAAGTTTCACAGAATTCTTCTGTGTAGTTTTTATGGGAAGATATTTCGTTTTTCACCGTAGGCCTCAATATTCTCCAAATCTCCATAGGCAGATTCTACAAAAAGATTGTTCAAAACAGCTCAATCAAAAGAAAGGTTCAACTCTGTTAGATGAATGCACAGAACACAGAAAAGTTTCACAGAATGCTTCTGTGTGGTTTTTACTTGAAGATATTTCATTTTCAGTATAGGCCTAAATGTTATCAAAATTTACTCATGCAGATTCTACAAAAAGAGTGTTTCAAAACTGCCCAATCAAAAGAAAGTTTCAACCCTGTGAGATGAATGCACAGAAAAGAAAGAAGTTTCACAGAATACTTCTATGTAGTTTTTATGGGAAGATATTTTCGATTTTCAAAGTTGGCCTCAACTTTCTCCAAATGTCCACTTGCAGTTTCTACAGAAAGAGTGTTTCAGAACTCCTCAATCAAAAGAAAGTTTCAACTCTGTTAGATGAATGCACAGAACAGAGAAATGTTTCACAGAATGCTTCTGTGTAGTTTTATTGGAAGATATTTCGTTTTTCAATATAGGAGTCAATGTTCTCCAAATGTCCACTTGCAGATTCTATAAAAAGAGTGTTTCAAAACTGCTTAATCAAAGGTAAAATCAACTTCGTTAGATGAATGCACAGATCAGAAAAAGTTTCACAGAATGCTTCTGTGTAGTTTTAATGGGAAGATATTTCTTTTTTCACCTTAGGCCTCAATGCTCTCCAACTGTCAAATTGCAGATTCTACAAAAAGTATGTTTCAATGCTGAAAAACCAAAAGAAATTTTACACTCTCTGAGATGAAAGCACAGTTAATAAAGAAGGCTCACAGATTACTTCTGTGTAGTTTTTATTTGTAGATATTACTTTTTCCACGATAGGCCTCAAAATGCTCCAAATGTACACTTGCAGACTATAAAAAAAGACTGTTTCAAAACAGCTGAATCAAAAGAAAGGTTCAACTCTGAGATGAATGAAGAGATTGGAAAGAATTTCACAGAAATATTCTGTGTAGTTTTAATTGAAGATATTTCATTTTTCATCATAGGCCTCATAGCTCTCCAAATGTCCACTTGCAGATTCCACAAAAAGAGTGTCTCAAAACTGCTTAATCAAAAGATATTTTCTACTCAGTGAGATGAATGCACAGAATATAACGAAGTTTCTCAGAAAGCTTCTGTGTAGTTTTTATGTGAAGATATTTCATTTTTCACCGTAGGCCTCAATGTTCTCTCAATGTCCACTTGCAGATTCTACATAAAGAGTGGTTTCAGAACAGCTTAATCAAAAGAAAGTTTCAAATATATTCAATGAATGCACAGAATAGAAAGAAGTTTCACAGAATGCTTCCGTGTAGTTTTTATGAGAAAATATTTCTTTTTTCACCATAGGCCTCAATGCTCTCAAAATGTCGAATTGCAGATTCTACAAAAAGTATGTTTCAAACCTGCAAAATCAAAAGAAAGATTCACCTCTCTGAGATGAATGCACAGCTCATAAAGAAGTGTCGCAGATTGCTTCTGTGTAGTTTTATTTGAAGATATTTCTTTTTCCGCGATAGGCCTCAAAGCACTCCAAATGCCACTTGCAGATTTTATGAAAACTGTGTTTCCAAACTGCTGAATCAAAACAAAATGTTCAACTCCTTGAGTTGAATGCAGCGAATTGGAAAAATTTTTCCAGAAATATTCTGTGTAGTTTTAACTTGAAAATATTTTGTTTTTCACCATAGGCCACAAATCACTCCAAATGTCCACTTGCAGATTCTACAAAAAGAGTGTTTCAAAACTGCTCAGTCAAAGAAAGGTTCTCTTCAGTGAGATGAATGCACAGGAATAGAAAGAAGTTTCACAGATTTCTTCTGTGTAGTTTTTATTTGAAGATATTCCTTTTTCACCGATAGGCCTCAATGTTCTCCAAATGTCCACTTGCAGTTTACACAAAAAGAGTGTTTCAAAACTGTTCAATCCAAAGAAAGTTTCAACTCTGTGAGATGAATGTAGAGAATACAAAGAATTTTCACAGAAGTATTCTCTGTAGTTTCTACTTGAAGACATTTCGTTTTTCCCCATAGGCCTGAAAGCTCTCAAATGTCAACATGCAGATTCTACAGAAAGAGTGTTTCAAAACTGCTCATCAAAAGTTTCTGCTCTGTGAGATGAATGCACACAATAGAAAGAAGTTTCACAGAATGCTTCTGTGTAATTTTTATGGGACGATATTTCATTATTCACTGTAGGCATCTATGTTCTCCAAATGTCCACTTGCAGATTCTACAAAACGAGTGTTTCAAAATAGCTCAATGAAAAGAAAGGTTCACTCTGTTAGATGAATGCACAGAACAGATAAAAGTTTCACAGAATGCTTCTGTGTAGTTTTCACTAGAAGATATTCCGTTTTTCACTATAGGCCTCAATGTTCTCCAAATGTCCACTTGCAAATTCTACAAAAATAGTGTTTCAAAACTGCTCAATCAAAAGAAAGGTTCAACTTTGTGAGATGAATGCACAGAATAGAAAGAAGGTCCACAGAATAATTCTATGTCGTTTTTATGGGAAGATATTTCGTTTTCACCATAGGCCTCAATGTTCTCCAAATGTCCACTTGCAGATTCTACAAAAAGTGTGTTTCAAAACAGCTCAATCAAAACAAAGATTGAACTCTGTTAGATGAATGCACAGAACAGAGAAAAGTTTCACAGAATGCTTCTGTGTAGTTTTTATGGGAAGATATTTCATTTTTCACTATAGGCCTAAAGGTTTTCCAAATGTCCACTTTCAGATTCTACACAAAGGGTGTTACAGAACAGCTCAATCAAAATAAAGGTTCAACTCTGTCAGGTAAATGCACAGATCAGAAAGAAGTTTCACAGAATGCTTCTGTGTAGTTTTTATGGGAAGATACATCGTTTTTCACCATAGGCCTCAATGTTCTCCAAATTTGCACTTGCAGATTCTAAAAAAATAGTGTTTCAAAACAGCTAAATCAAAAGAAATGTTCACCTCTGTTAGATGAATGCACAGATCTGAAAGAAGTTTCACAGAATGCTTCTGCATAGGTCTTATGGGAAGGTACTTCGTTTTTCACCTTAGGCCTCCATGTTCTCCAAATGTCCACTTGCAGATTCTACAAAAAGAGTCTTTCAAAACTGCTTAATCAAAAGGAAGTTTCACCTCCATGCAATGAATGCACAGAATATAAAGAATTTTCACAGAATCCTTCTGTGTAGTTTTTATGGGAAGATATTTCATTTTTCACGACAGGCCACAATGATCTGCAAATGTCCACTTGCAGATTTTACAAAAAGAGTTTTTCAAAACAGATCTATCAAAAGAAAGGTTCCAATCAGTTAGATGAATGAACAGATAAGAAAGAAGTTTCAAAGAATGCTTCTATGTAGTTTTTATTTGAAGATATTACTTTTTCCACGATAGGCCTGAAAGCACTCCAAATGTCCACATGCAGATTCTACAAAAAGAGTGTTTCAAAACTGCCCAATCAAAAGAAAGATTCTACTCGGTGAGATGAATGCACAGAATAGAAAGAAGTTTCACAGAATGCTTCTTTGTAGTTTTTATGGAAGATATTTCGTTTTTCACCATAGGCCACAATTTTCTCCAAATGTCCACTTGCAGATTCTTAAAAAAGAGGGTTTCAAAACAGCTCAATCAAAAGAAAGGTTCAACTCTGTTAGATGAAAACACAGATCAGAAAGAAGTTTCACAGAATGCTTCTGTGTAGTTTTTATTTGAAGATATCTTGCTTTTCCCTATAGGCCTCAATGTTCTCAAAATGTCCATTTGCAGATTCTACAAAAAGTGTGTTTCAAAACCGCTCAATCAAAAGAAAAGTTCAAATCTGTGGCTTGAATGCACAGAAAAGAAAGAAGTTTCACAGAATGCTTCTGTGTAGTTTTCATGGGAAGATATTTCGTTTTTCACCTTAGGCCTCAATATTCTCAAAATATCCTCTTGCAGATGCTACAAAAAGTGTGTTTCAGAACAGCTCAATCAAAAGAAAGGTCCAACTCTGTTAGATGAATGCACAGAATAGAAAGAATTTTCACAGAATGCTTCAGTGTAGTTCTTATGTGAAGGTATTTCGTTTTTCACCTTAGGCCTTAATATTCTCCAAATGTCCACTTGCCGATTCTACAAAAAGTGTGTTTCAGACCAGCTCAATGAAAAGAAAGGTTCAACTCTGTTAGATGAATGCACAGAACAGAGAAAAGATTCACAGAATGCTTCTGTGTAGTTTTTATGGGAAGATATTTCATTTTTCACCTTAGGCCACATAGCTCACCAAATGTCCCCTTGAATATTCTACAAAAAGTGTGTTTGAAAACTGCTCAATCAACAAAAGTTTCTACTCTGGGAGATGAATGCACAGAATAGAAAGAAGTTATACACAATGCTTCTCTGTAGTTTTTATTGTAAGGTCATTTATTTTTCACCGCAGGCCTGAATATTCTCAAAATGTCCACTTGTAGATTCTACAAAAAGAGTGTTTCAAAACTTCTCAATCAAAAGAAAGTTCTACTCTGTGAGATGAATGCACAGAATAGGAAGAATTTTCTCCGAATGCTTCTCTGTAGTTTTTATGGGAAGATATTTGGTTTTTCACTGTAGGCCTCAATGTTCTCAAGTTGTCCACTTGCAGATTCTACAAAAAGAGGGTTACAAAACTGCTCAATCAAAGGAAAATTTCAACTCTGTGAGATGAATTCACAGAATGGAAAGAAGTTGCATAGAACACTTCTGAGTAGTTTTTATGGGAAAATATTTCGTTTTTCACCATAGGCCTCAATGTTCTCCAAATGTCCACTTGCGGATACTACAAAAGTGTGTTTCAATACAGCTCAATTAAAAGAAATGTTCAACTCTGCTAGATGAATGCACAGATCAGAAAGAAGTTTCACAGAATGCTTCTCTGTTGTTTTTATGGGAAGATATTTCATTTTTCACCATAGGACTCAATGTTCTCAAAATGTCCACTTGCAGAATCTGTAAAAAGGGTGTTTCAAAACTGCTTAATCAAGAGAAACTTTCAACTCTGTGAGAGGAAGGCACAGAAAAGAACGAAGTTTCACAGAATTATTCTGTGTAGTTTTTACTTCATGATATTTCTTTTTTCACGATAGGCCTCCTACTTCTCCAAATGTCCACTTGCAGATCCTTCAAAAAGAATGTTTCAAAACAGCTCAATCAAAAGAAAGGTTCAACTCTGTTTGATGAATGCACAGACCAGAAGGATGTTTTGCAGAATTCTTTTGTGTGGTTTTTATGGAAGATAATTCGTTTTTCACCACAGGCATCAATATTCTCCAATTGTCCACTAGCAGATTCTACAAAAAGTGTGTTTCAAAACAGATCAATCAAAAGAAAGATTCAACTCAGTTAGATGAATGCACAGGTGAGAAAGAAGTTTCACTGAATGTTTTTATGTAGCTTTTATTGAAGATGTTCCATTTTCCACGATAGGCCTCAAATCGCTGCAAATGTACACTTGCAGATTCTACAAAAAGAGTGTTTCAAAACAGCTCAGTCAAAAGAAAGTTTCAACTCTGTTAGGTGAATCCACAGAACAGAGTATATTTTCACAGAATGCTTCTGGGTAGTTTTACTCGAAGATATTTCATTTTTCATATAGGCCTCCATGTCCTCCAAAAGTCCACTTGCAGATTCCACAAAAAGAGAGTTTCAAAACTACTCAATCAAAAGAAAGGTTCTATTCTCTGAGTTCAACGAACAGAATACAAAGAAGTTTCACAGAATTCTTCTGTGTAGTATTTACGGGAAGATATTTCGTTTCTCACCGTCTTTCTCAATGTTCGCCAAATGTCCAATTGCAGAGTCTACAAAAAGTGTGTTTCAAAACAGCTCAATTAAAAGAAGGTTCAACTTTGTTACATGAGTTCACAGATCCAAAAGAAGTTTAACAGAATTCTTCTGTGTAGTTTATATGTTAAGATATTTTGTTTTTCACCATAGGCTTCAATGTTCTCCAAATGTCTAATTGCAGATTCTACAAAAAGAGTGTTGCAAAACAGCTCAATCAAATGAAAGATTCAACTCTGTTTGAGGAATGCATAGATCAGAGAGAAGTTTCCCAGAATGCTTCTGTGTAGTTTTTAAGGAAGATATTTCGTTTTCCACAATAGGCCTCAAGGTTCTCCAAATGTCTGCTTGCAGATTCTACAAAAAGAGTGTTTCAAAACTGCTCAATCAAAAGAAAGTTTCAACACTGTGAGATGCATGCTCAGAATAGAACGAAGTTTCACAGAAGTATTCTGTGTAGTTCTTACTTGAAGCTATTTCGTTTTTCACCATAGGCCTCAAAGCTCTCCAAATGTCCAATTGCAGATTCTACAAAAAGTGTGTTTCAAAACTGCTCAATCGAAAGAAAAGTTCAACACTGTGAGATGAAAGCACAGAATAGAAAGAAGTTTCACAGAATGCTTCCGTGTAGTTTTTATGGGAAGATATTTCGTTTTTCACCGTATGCCTCAATGTTCTCCAAATGTCCACTTGCAGATTCTACAAAAAGTGTGTTTCAAAACAGCTCAATCAAAAGAAATGTTCAAATCTGTTAGAAGAATGCACAAATCAGAAAGAAGTTTCAAAGAATGCTTCTGTGTAGTGTTTATTTGAAGATATTCCTTTTTCCACGATAGGCCTCAAAGCGCTCCAAATGTCCAATTGCTGATTCTACAAAAAGAGTGTTTCAAAACTACTCAATCAAAAGAGAGATTCTACTCTGTGAGATGAATGCACAGAATAGAAAGAAGTTTCACAGTATGCTTCTGTGTAGTTTTTATGGGAAGATATTTCGTTTTTCACTGTAGGCCTCAATGTTCTCCAAAGCTCACTTGCAGATTCTACCAAAAGAGTTTTTCAAAACAGCTGAATCACAAGAAAGTTTCAACTCTGTTAGATGAATACACAGAACAGAGAAATGTTTCACAGAATGCATCTTTGGAGGTTGTATGGGTAGATATTTTGTTTTTCACCTTAGGCCTCAATGTTCTCCAAATGTCCACATGCAGATTCTTCAAAAATAGTGTTTCAAAACTGCTCAAACAAAAGAAAGTTCAACTCTGTGAGATGAATGCACAGAATAGAACGAAGTTTCACAGAAGTGTCCTGTGTAGTTTTTAGTTGAAGATATTTCATTTTTTACTATGTGCCACAATGTTCTGCAAATGTTCCTTGAAGATTCTACAAAAAGTGTGTTTCAAAACAGATCAAACAACAGAAAGGTTCAACTCTGTTAGATGAATGCACAGATCAGAAAGTAGTTTAACAGAATGCTTCTGTGTAGTTTTTATGGGAAAATATTTCCTTTTGTCACCCTATGCCTCAATGCTCTAGAAATGTCCAATTGCAGTTTCTACGAAAAGCCTGTTTCAAAGCTGTACTATCAAAAGAAATGTTCCACTCTCTGAGATGAATGCACAGTTCATAAAGTAGATTCACAGATTAATTCTGTGTAGTTTTTATTTGAAGATATTCCTTTTTCCACGATAAGCCTCAAAGCACTCCAAATGTCCACTTGCAGTTTATACAGAGTGTTTCAAAACTGCTCAGTCAAAAGAAAAGTTCTACTTTGTGACATGAATGAACAGAATAGAAAGTAGTTTCACAGAATGCTTCTGTGTAGTTTTATCGGAAGACATTTCATTTTTCAACGTAGGCCTCAATGTTCTCCAAATGTCCACTTGCAAATTCTACAATTCGACTGTTTCAAAACTGCCCAATCACAACTAAGGTTAAAGTCTGTTAGTTGAATGCACAGATCAGAAAGAAGTTTCACAGAATGCTTCCGTGTAGCTTTTATGGGAAGATATATCTATTTTCACCATAGGCCTCAATGTTCTCCAGATGTCCACTTGCAGATTCCACAAAAACAGTGTTTCAAAACTGCTCAATCAAAAGTAAGGTTCAACTCTGATAGTTGCATGTGCAGATGAGAAAGAAGTTTCACAGAATGCTTCTGTGTAGTTTTTATGCAAAGATTTTCCTTTTTCCACGATACGCCTCAAAGCGCTCCAATTGTCCACTTGCAGTTTATAGAGAAAGAGGGTCTCAAACCTACCCAATCAAAGGAAATGTTCAACAGTGTGAGATGAAAGCAGAGAATAGAAAGAAATTTCACAGAATTATTCTGTGTAGTTTTTACTTGAAGATATTTCGTTTTTCACCATAGGCCTCAAAGATCTCCTAATGTCCACTTGCAGAATCTACAAACAGAGTGTTTCAAAACTTCTCACTCAAAAGAAATGTTCGACTCTGTTAGATAAATGCACAGATCAGAAAGTAGTTTCACAGAATGCTTCTGTGAAGTTTTAAGGGGAAGATATTTTGTTTTACACTGTATGCCTCAATATTCTCCAAATATCCCCTTGCAGATTCTAAAAAAGAGTGTTTCAAAACAGCTCAATCAAAAGAAAGGTTCAACTCAGTGAGAAGAATGAACACATCAGAAAGTAGTTTCACAGAATGAATCTGTGTAGTTATTATTTGAAGATATACTTTTCCACGATAGGCCTCAAAGCGCTCCAAATGTCCACTTGCAGATTCTACAAAAAGAGTGTTTCAAAACTGCTCATTCAAAAGAAAGGTTTTACGGTGTGAGATGACTGAATAGAATAGAAAGATGTTTCACAGAATGCTTCTGTGTAGTTTTTATGGGAAGATATTTCGTTTTTCACTATAGGCCTCAATGTTCTCCAAATGACCACTTGCAGATTCTACAAAAAAAGTGTTTCAAAACTGATCAATCAAAAGTACGGTTCAAATCTGTTAGTTGAATGCACAGATATGAAAGAAGTTTCACAGAATGCTTCCATGTAGTTTTTAGGGGAAGATATTTCGTTTTTCACTGTAGGCCTCAAAGTTTTCCAAATGTCCACTTGCAGATTGTACAAATAGAGTGTTTTACAACTGCTCAATCAAAACTAAGGTTCAACTTTGTTAGTCGAATGCACAGATCAGAAAGAAGTTTCACATAATTCTTCCATGTAGTTTTTATGGGAAGATATTGCTTTTTTCACCATAGGCCTCAATGTTCTCCAAATGTCCACTGGCAGATTCTACAAAAAGACTGTTTCAAAACTGCTCAATCAAAAGTAAGGTTCAACTCTATTATTTGAATGCACAGATCAGAAAGAAGTTTCACAGAATGCTTCTGTGTAGTTTTAATTTGAAGATATTCCTTTTACCATGATTGGCCTCAAAGCACTCCAAATGTACACTTGCAGTTTATACAGAAAGAGTGTTTCTAAACTACCCAATAAAAAGAAAGGTTCGCAGTGTGAGATGAATGCAGAGAATAGAAAGACATTTCAGAGAAGTATTCTGTGTAGTTTTTACTTGAAGACATTTCATTTTTCACCTTAGGCCTCAAAGATATTCAAATGTCCACTTTCAGATTCTACAAAAAGAGGGTTTCAAAACTTCTCAATAAAAAGAAAGGTTCTACTTTGTTAGATGAAATCACAGAGCAGAAAGTAGTTTCACAGAATGCTTCTGCATAGTTTTAAGGGGAAGATATTTCGTTTTACACCAAATGCCTCAATATTCTCCAAATATCCCCTGCAGATTCTACAAAAAGAATGTTTCAAAACAGCTCAATAAAAAATAAAAGTTCAATTCAATGAGATGAATGCACGGATCAGAAAGTAGTTTCACAGAATGCTTCTGTGTAGTTTTTATTTGAAGATATAACTTTTTCCACGATAGTCCTCAAAGCACTCCAAATGTCCACTTGCAGATTCAATAAAAAGTGTGTTTCAAAACTGCTCACTCAAAAGAAAGATTCTACTTTGTGAGATGAATGAACAGAATAGAAAGAAGTTTCACAGAATGCTTCTGTGTAGTTTTTATAGGAAGATATTTCGTTTTTCACCATAGGCCTCAATGTTTTCCAAATGTCCCCTTGCAGATTCTACAAATAGAGCATTTCAAAACTGCTCAATGAAAACTAAGGTTCAACTCTGTTAGCTGAATGCACAGATCAGAAAGAAGTTTCACAGAATGCTTCCGTGTAGTTTTTAGGGGAAGATATTTCATTTTTCACCATAGGCCTCAATGTTCTCCAAATGTCCACTTGCAGATTCTACAAATAGAGTTTTTCAAAACTGCTCAATCAAAACTAAGTTTAAACTCTGTTAGTTGAATGCACAGATCATGAGGAAGTTTCACAGAATGGTTCCGTGTAGTTTTTATGGAAAGATATTTAGTTTATCACCATC
Source organism: Nomascus leucogenys (assembly GCF_006542625.1). Lineage (NCBI taxonomy): Eukaryota > Metazoa > Chordata > Mammalia > Primates > Hylobatidae > Nomascus > Nomascus leucogenys. The sequence continues at coordinate 286,984 of NW_022097111.1, read as the reverse complement.
GGGCTCAATGTTCTCCAAATGTCCAGTTGCAGATTCTACAAACAGAGTGTTTCAAAACTGCTAAAAAAAAAATAAGGTTAAAATCTGTTAGTTGAATGCACAGATAAGAGAGAAGTTTCAGAGAATGCTTCCGTGTAATTTTTATGGGAAGATATTTCTTTTTTCACCACAGGCTTCAATTTTCTCCAAATGTCCACTAGCAGTTTCTGCAAAAAGAGTGTTTCAAAACTACTCAATCATAAGTAAGGTTCAAATCAGTTTGTTGAATGCCCAGATCAGAAAGATGTTTCACAGAATGCTTCTGTGTAGTTTTCATTTGAAGATATTCCTTTCTCCATGATGGCCCTCAATGTGCTCCAAATGTCCACTTGCAGTTTATACAGAAAGAGTGTTTAAAATTACCCAATCAAAAGAAAGGTTCAAAACTGTGAGATGAATGTAGAGAATAGAAAGAAATTTTACAGAAGTATTCTGTGTGGTTTTCAGTTGTAGATATTTCGTTTTTCACCATACACCTCAAAGATGTCCAATTTCCCACATGCAGATTCTACAAAAAGAGTGTTTCAAATCTTCTCAATCAAAAGAAACGTTCTACTCTGTTAGATGAAAGTACAGATAAGAAATTAGTTTCACAGAAGGCTTCTGCGTGGTTTTAAGGAGAAGATATTTCGTTTAACACCGTATGCCTCAATATTCTCCAAATATCCCCTTGTAGATTCTACAAAAAGAGTGTTTCAAAACAGCTCAATCAAAAGAAAGGTTCAATTCAGTGAGATGAATGCACAGATCAGAAAGTAGTTTCACAGAATGCTTCCGTATAGTTTGTATTTGAAGATATACCTTTTTCCACCATGGGCCTCAAAGCACTCCAAATGTCCACTTGCAGATTCTACAAAAAGAGTGTTTCAAAACTGCGCAGTCAAAAGAAAGGTTCTACTTTGTGAGATGAATGAACAGAATAGAAAGAAGTTTCACAGAATGCTTCTGTGTAGTTTTTATGGGAAGATATTTCGTTTTTCACCGTAAGCCTCAATATTCTTGAAATGTCCACTTGCAGATTCTACAAATAGAGTGCTTCAAAACTGCTCAATCAATAGTAAGGTTCAACTCTGTTAGTTGAATGCACAGATCAGAAATGAGTTTCACAGAATGCTTCCGTGTAGTTTTTAGGGGAAGATATTTCGTTTTTCACCAAAGGCCTCAATGTTCTCCAAAAGTCCACTTGCAGATTCTACAAATAGAGTGTTTCAATACTACTCAATCAAAACTAAGGTTAAACTCTGTTAGTTGAATGCATATATCAGAAAGAAGTTTCACAGAATGCTTCCCTGTAGTTTTTATGGGAAGATATCTCTTTTTTCACCGTAGGCCTCAATGTTCTCCAAATGTCCCCTTGCAGATTCTACAAATAGAGTGTTTCAATACTGCTCAATCAAAACTAAGGTTAAATTCTGTTAGTTGAATGCACAGATCTGAAAGAAGTTTCACAGAATGCTTCCGTGTAGTTTTTATGGGAAGATATTTCTTTTTAACCATAGGCCTCAATATACTTCAAATGTCCACTTGCAGATCCTACAAAAAGAGTGTTTCAAAACTGTTCAATCTAAAGTAAGGATAAACTCTGTTAGTTGAATGCACAGGTCAGAAAGAAGTTTCACAGAATGCTTCTGTGTAGTTTTTATTTGAAGATATTCCTTTTTCCATGATATTCCTCAAAGCGCTCCAAATGTCCAATTGCAGTTTATACAGAAAGAGTCTTTCAAAACTACCCAATAAAAAGAAAGGTTCAACACTGTGAGATGAATGCACAGAATTGAAAGAAATTTCACAGAAGTATTCTGTGTAGTTTTCACTTGAAGTTATTTCGTTTTTCACCATAGGGCACAAAGATCTCCAAATATCCACTTGCAGATTCTACAAAAAGAGTGTTTCAAGACTGCTCAACCAAAAGAAATGTTCTACTCTGTTAAATTGAATGCACAGATCAGAAAGTAGTTTCACAGAATGATTCTGTGTAGTTTTAAGGGGAAGATATTTTGTTTTAAACCGTATGCTTCAAATATTCTCAAAAAATCCCCTTGCAGATTATCCAAAATTGTGTTTTAAAACTGCTCAGTCAAAACGAAGTTTCTACCTTGTGAGATGAATGAAGAGAATAGCAAGAAGTTTCATAGAATGCGTTTGTGTAGTTTTTATGGGAAGATATTTCATTTTTGACCGTTGTCCTCAATGAGCTCCAAGTGTCCACTTGCAGACTCTACAAAAAGAGTGCTTCAAAACTGCTAAATGAAAAGAAAGGTTCTACTCTGTTATATGAATGCGCAGATGAGAAAGTAGTTTCACAGAGTGCTTCTGTGTTGTTTTAAGGGGAAGATATTTCGTTTTACACTGTATGCCTCAATATTCTTCAAATATGCCCTTGCAGATTCTACAAAAAGAGTGTTACAAAAGAGCTCAATCAAAAGAAAAATTCAACTCAGTGAGATGAATGCATAGATCAGAAAATAGTTTCAGAGAATGCTTCCATGTAGTTTTCATTTGAAGATATACCTTTTTCCACGATAGGCCACATATCGCTCCAAATGTCCACTTGCAGATTCGACAAAAAGAGTGTTTCAAAACTGCTGAATCAAAAGAAAGGTTCTACTTTGTCAGATGAATGAACAGAATAGAAAGAATTTTCACAGAATGCTTCTGTGTAGTTTTTATGGGAAGATATTTCATTTTTCACCGTAGGCCTCAAGGTTCTCCAAATGTCCACTTGCAGATTGTACAAAAAGAGTGTTTCAAAATGGCTCAATCAAAGGTAATGGTCAACTCTATTAGTTGAATGCACAGATCAGAAAGAAGTTTCACAGAATGCTTCCATGTAGATTTTACTGAAAGATATTTCATTTTACACCGTATGCCTCAATATTCTCCAAATATCCCATTGCAGATTCTACAAAAAGAGTGTTTCAAACGAGCTCAAACAAAAGAAAGGTTAAACTCAGTGAGATGAATGCACAAATCAAAAGGTAGTTTCACAGAATGCTTCTGTGTAGTTTTCATTTCAAGATATAACTTTTCCCACAATAGGCCTCAAAGCGCTCCAAATATCCAATTGTAGATTATACAAAAACAGTGTTTCAAAACTGCTCAGTCTAAAGAAAGGTTCCACTTTGTGAGATGAATGAAGAGAATAGAAAGAAGTTTCACAGAATGCTTCTTTGTAGTTTCTATTGGAAGATATTTTGTTTTTCACCGTAGGCCTCAACGTTCCCCAAATGTCCGTTTTGAGACTCTACTAATAGAGTGTTTCAAAACTGCTCAATCAAAACTAAGGTTAAACTCTATTAGTTAAATGCACTGATCAGAAAGAAGTTTCACAGAATAATTCTGTGTAGTTTTAAGGGGATGATATTTCATTCTACACAATGTACCTCAATATTCTCCAAATATCCCCTTGCAGATTCTACAAAAAGAGTGTTTCAAAAGTGCTCAATCATAAGAAATGTTCAACTCGGTGAGATGAACGCACAGATCAGAAAGTATTTTCACAGAATGCTTCTGTGTAGTTTTTATTTGAAGATATAACTTTTCCCACGATAGGCCTCAAAGTGCTCCAAATGTCCACATGCAGATTCTACAAAAAGAGTGCTTAAAAGTTTCTCAGTCAAAGGAAAGGTTCTACTTTGTGAGATGAATGAACCGAATAGAAAGAAGTTTCACAGAATGCTTCTATGAAGTTTTTATGGGAAGATATTTCGTTTTTCACCGTGGTCCTAAATGTTTTCCAAATGTCCATTTGCAGATTCTGCAAATTGATTGATTCAAAACTGCTCAATGAAAAGTAAGGTTCAAATCTGTTAGTTCAATGCACAGATCAGAAAGAAGTTTCATAGAATGCTTCTGTGTAGTTTTAAGGGGAAGACATTTCGTTTTACACCGTGTGCCTCAATGTTCTCCAAATATCCCCTTGCAGATTCTGCAAAAAGAGTGTTTCAAAACTGCTCAATTAAAAGAAAGGTTCAACTCAGTGAGATAAATGCACAGATCAGAAAGTAGTTTCACAGAATGCTTCTGTGTAGCTTTTATGGGAAGATATACCTTTTTTCCCCGATAGGCCTCAATGTCCTCCAAATGTCCACTTGCAGATCCTATAAAAAGAGTGTTGCAAAACTGCTCAATCAAAAGTAAGGTTCAACTCATTTAGTTGAATGCACAGATCAGAAAGTAGTTTCACAGAATGCTTCTGTGTAGTTTTAAGGGGAAGATATTTCGTTTTACACAATATGCGTCAATATTCTCCAAATATCCCCTTTCAGATTCTACAAAAGAAGTGTTTCAAAACAGCTCAATCAAAAGAAAGGTTCAACTCAGTGAGATGAATGCACAGATCAGAAAGTAGTTTCACAGAATGCTTCTCTTTGGTTTTTATATGAAGATATACCTTTCTCCACGATAGGCCTCCAAGCACTCCAAATGTTCACTTGAACATTCTACAAAAAGAGTGTTTCAAAACTGCTCAGTCAAAAGAAAGGTACTACTTTGTAAGATGAATGAGAATAATAGAAAGAAGTTTCACAGAATGCTTCTCTGTAGTGTTTATGTGATGATATTTTGTTTTTCGCCATAGGCCTCAATGTTCTCCAAATGTCCACTTGCAGATTCTACAAATAGAGTGGTTCAAAACTGCTCAATCAAAAGTAAGGTTCAACTCTGTTAGTTGAATGCACAGATCAGGAAGAAGTTGCACAGAATGCTTCTGTGTAGTTTTTATTTGAAGATATTCCTTTTTCCACGATAGGTCTCAAAGCGCTCGAAATGTGCACTTGCAGTTTATACAGAAAGAGTGTTTCAAAACTACCCAATCAAAAGAAAGGTTCAACACTGTGAGATGAATGCAGAGAATAGAAAGAAATTTCACAGAAGTATTCTGTGTAGTTTTTACTTGAAGATATTTCATTTTTCATCATAGGCCTCAAAGATCATCAAATGTCCACTTGCAGATTCTACAAAAAGAGTGTTTCAAAACTATTCAATCAAAAGAAATGTTCTACTCTGTTAGATGAATGCACAGATCAGAAAGTAGTTTCACAGAATACTTCTGTGTAGTTTTAAGGGGAAGATATTTCGTTTTACACCGTGTGCCTCAATAATCTCCAAATATCCCCTTGCAGATTCTACAAAAAGAGGGTTTGAAAGGAGCTCAATCAAAAGAAAGGTTCACCTCAGTGGCATGAATGCACAGATCAGAAAGTAGTTTCACAGAATGCTTCTGTGTAGTTTTTATTTGAAGATATATCTTTTTCCATGATATGAGCAAAGTGCTCCAAATGTCCATTTGTAGATTCTACAAATAGAGTGTTTCAAAACTGCTCAATCAAAAGTAAGGTTAAACTCTGTTAGTTGAATGCACAGATCAGAAAGAAGTTTCACAGAATGCTTCTGTGTAGTTTTTAGGGGAAGATATTTCATTTTTCACCATAGGCCTCAGTGTTCTCAAAATGTCCCCTTGCAGATTCTACAAAAAGAGTGTTTCATAACTGCTCAATAAAAAGAAAGGTTCAACTCAGTGAGATGAATGCACAGAAAAGAGAGTAGTTTCACAGAATGCTTCTGTGTAGTTTTTATTTGAAGATATACATTTTTCCACGCTAGGCCTCAAAGCGCTCGAAATGTCCAATTGCATATTCTACAAAAAGAGTGTTCCAAAGCTGCTCAGTCGAAAGAAAGGTTCTACTTTGTGAGATGAATGAACAGAATAGAAAGAAGTTTCACAGAATTCTTCTGTGTAGTTTTTATGGGAAGATATTTCGTTTTTCACCACAGGCCTCAATGTTCTGCAAATGACCACTCGCAGATTCCACAAATAGCATGTTTCAAAGCTGCTCAATTGAAAGTAAGGTTCAACTCTCTTAGTTGAATGCACGAATCAAAAAGAAGTTTCACAGAATGCTTCCGTGTAGTTTTTAGGGGAAGATATTTCGTTTTTCACCATAAGCCTCAATGTCCGCAAAATGTCCACTTGTAGATTCTACAGAAAGAGTGTTTCAAAACTGCTCAATCAAAAGTAATGTTCAACTCTGTTAGTTGAATGCACAGATCAGAAAGAAGTTTCACGGAATGCTTCTGTGTAGTTTTTATTTGAAGATATTCCTTTTTCCACCATAGGCCTCAAAGTGCTCCAAATTTCCACTTGCAGCTTATACAGAAAGCGTATTTCAAAACTACCGAATCAAAAGAAAGGTTCAACACTGTGAGATGAATGCCGTGAATGGAAGCAAATTTCACAGAAGTATTCCGTGTAGTTTCTACTTGAAGATATTTCATTTCTCAGCATAGGCCTTAAAGATCTCCAACTGTCCACTTGCAGATTCTACAAAAAGAGTGTTTCAAAACTGCTCAATCAAAAGAAAGGTTCTACTCTGTTAGATGAATTCACAGATCAGAACGTAGTTTCTGCACAGAATGCTTCTGTGCAGTTTTAAGGGGAAGAAATTTCGTTTTACACGGTATGCCTCAATATTCTCCAAATATCCCCTTGCAGATTCTACAAAAAGGGTGTTTCAAAAGTACTCAATCAAAAGAAAGTTTCAACTCAGTGAGATGAATGCACAGATCAGAAAGTAGATTCACAGAATGCTTCTGTGTAGTTTTTATTTGAAGATATACCTTTTTCCACGATAGGCCTCAAAGCGCTCCAAATGTCCACTTGCAGATTCTACAAAGAGAGTGTTTCAAAGCTGCTCAGTAAAAACAAAGTTTGTACTGTGTGAGAAGAATGAACAGAATAGAAAGACGTTTCACAGAATGCTTCTGTGTAGTTTTTATGGGAAGATATTTTGTTTTTCACCATAGGCCAGAATGTTCTCCAAATGTCCACTTGCAGATTCGACAAGTAGAGTGTTTCAAAACTGCTAAATCAAAACTAAGGATGAACTCTGTTAGTTGAATGCACAGATCAGAAAGAAGTTTCAGAGAATGCTTCTGTGTAGTTTTTATGATAAGATATTTCTTTTTTCACCATAGGACTCAATGTTCTCCAAATTTCCACTTGCAGTTTCTATAGAAAGAGTGTTTCAGATCTCCTCAATCAAAAGTAAGCTTCAACTCTGTAAGTTGAATGCACAGATCAGAAAGAAGTTTCACAGAATGCTTCTGTGTAGATTTTATTTGAAGATATTCCTTTTTCCATGAAATGGCTCAAAGCGCTCCAAATGTCCAGTGGCAGTTTATACAGAAAGAGTGTTTCAAAACTACCCAATCCAAAGAAAGGTTCAACACTGTGAGTTGAATGTAGAAAATGGAAAGAAATTTCAGAGAAGTATTTTTTGTAATTTTTAGTTGAAGATATTTCATGTTTCACCATAGGCCTCAAAGATCTCCAATTGTCCTATTGCAGATTCTACAAAAAGTGTGTTTCAAAACTGCTAAATCAAAAGAAAGGTTCTACTCTGTTAGTTAAATGCACAGATAAGTAAGTACTTTCACAGAATGCTTATGTGTAGTTTAAAGGGAAGATATTTCATTTTACACCATATTCCTCAATATTCTCCAAATATCCCCTTGCAGATTCTACAAAAAGAGTGTTTCAAAACTGCTCAGACAAAAGAAAGGTTTTACTTGGTGAAATGAATGAACAGAATAGAAAGAAGTTTCACAGAATGCATCTGTGTAGTTTTAATGAGAAGACATTTCATTTTTCACCGCAGGCCTCAATGTTCTCGAAATGTCCACTTGCAGATTCTACAAATAGAGTGTTTCAAAACTGCACAATCAAAAGTAAGGTTCAACTCTCTCATTTGAATGCACAGATCAGAAAGAAGTTTCACAGAATGCTTAAGTTTAGTTTTTAGGGGAAGATATTTCGTTTTTCACCGTAGGCCTAAAAGTTCTCCAAATGTCAACTTTTAGATTCTACAAATAGAGTGTTTCAAAACTGCTCAATGAAAACTAATATTAAAATCTGTTAGTTGAATGCACAGATCAGAAAGAAGTTTCAGAGAATGCTTCTGTGTCGTTTTTATGGGAAGATATTTCTTTGTTCACGATAGGCCTCAATATTCTCCAAATGTCCACTTGCAGATTCTACAAAAACAGTGTTTCTAAACTGCTCAATCAAAAGTAAGGTTCAACCCTGTTAGTTGAATGCACAGATCAGAAAGAAGTTTCACAGAATGCTTCTGTGTAGTTTTTATTTGAAGATAATACTTTTTCCACGATAGGCCTCAAAGCGCTCCAAATACTCACTTGCAGTTTATACAGAAAGAGTGTTTCAAAACTACCCAATCAAAAGAAAGGTTCAACACTGTGAGATGAATGCAAAGAATAGAAAGAAATTTCACAGGAGTATTCCGTGTAGTTTTTACTTGAAGATATTGCGTTTTTCAGCATAGGCCTTAAAGATCTCCAAATGTCCACTTGCAGATTCTCCAAAAAGAGTGTTTCATTAATGCTCAGTCAAAAGAAAGGTTCTACTCTGATAGATGAATGCAAAGATGAGAAAGTAGTTTCACAGCATACTTCTGTGCAGTTTTAAGGTGAAGAAATTTCATTTTACACCGTATGCCTCAATATTCTCCAAATATGCCCTTGCACATTCTAAAAATGTGTGTTTCAAAATTGCTCAATCAAAAGAAAGGTTCAACTCAGTGAGATGAATGCACAGATCAGAAAGAAGATTCACACAATGCTTCTGTGTAGTTTTTATTTGAAGATAAACAGTTTTCCATGATAGGCCTCAAAGCGCTACAAATGTCCACTTGCAGATTCTACAAAAAGAGTTTTTCAAAACTGCTCAGTAAAAAGAAAGGATCTGCTTTCTGAGATTAATGAACAGAATAGAAATAAGTTTCACAGAATGCTTCTGTGTAGTTTTTATTTGAATATATTCCATTTTCCACTATAGGCCCCTTAGCACTCCGAATATCCACTTGCAGTTTCTACAAAAAGAGTTTTTCAGAACTCCTCAATCAAAAGTAAGATTCAACTCTGTTAGTTGAATGCACAGTTCAGAAACAAGTTTCACAGAATGCTTCCATGTAGTTTTTATTTGATGATATTCCTTTTTCCACTAAAGGCCCCTAAGCGGTCTGAATGAACACTTGCAGTTTCTACAGAAAGAGTGTTTCAGAACTCCTCAATCAAAAGTAAGGTTCAACTCTGTTAGTTGAAGGCACAGATCAGAAAGTAGTTTCACAGAATGCTTCTGTATAGTTTTAATTTGAAGATATTACTTTTTCCACTATAAACCGCTTAGCATTCGGAACGTCTATTTCCAGTTTCTACAGAAAGAGTCTTTCAGAAATCCTAAATTAAAAGGAAAGTTCAACTCTGTTAATTGAAGGAACGGATCTGAAAGACGTTTCAAAGAACGCTTCTGTGTTGTTTTTATTTGAAGATATACCTTTTTCCACTATAGGACCCTTAGCGCTCTGAATGTCCACTTGCAGTTTCTACAGAAAGAGTGTTTCAGAGCTCCTCAATCAAAAGTAAGGTTCAACTCTGTTAATTGAATGCACAGATCAGAAAGAAGTTTCACAGAATGCTTCTGTGTAGTTTTTATTTGGTGATATTCCTTTTTCCAGTATAGGCCCCTTAGCTCTCCGAATGCCCACTTGCAGTCTCTACAGAAAGATTGTTTCAGAACTCCTCAATCAAAAGTGAAGTTAAACTCTGTTAGTTGAACGTACAGACCAGAAAGAAGTTGTACAGAATGCTTTCGTGCAGAATTTATATGAAGATATTCCTTTTTCCCATATAGGACAGTTAGCGCTACGAATGTCCACTTGCAGTTTCTACTGAAAGAGTGTTTCAGAAGTCCTCAATCAAAAGTAATTTTCAACTCTCTTAGTTGAATGTACAGATCAGAAACAAGTCTCACAGAATGCTTCTGTATACTTTTTATTTGAAGATATTCCTTTTTCCACTATAGGCCCCTTAGCACACCGAATGTCCACTTGCAGTTTCTCCGGAAAGAGTGTTTCAGAACTCCTCATTCAAAAGTGAGGTTCAAACCTGTTGGTTGAATGCACATATCAGAAAGAAGTTTCACAGAATGCTTCTGTGTACTTTTTATTTGATGATATTATTTTTTCCATTATAAGCTAATTAGCGCTCCAAATGTCCACTTGCAGTTTCTACAGAGAAAGTGTTTCAGAACTGCTCAATCAAAAGTAATGTTCAACTCTGCTAGTTGATTGGACAGATCAGAAAGAAGTTTCACAGAATGCTTCTGTGTAGTTGTTTTTTAATATATTCCTTTTTTCACTATACGCCCCTTAGCGCTCCGGAAGTCCACTTGCAGTTTCCACAGAAAGAGTGTTTCAGAACTCTTCAATCAAAGGCAAGGTTCAACTCTGTTGGTTGAATGCACAGATCAGAATGAAGTTTCACAGAATGCTTCTGTGTAGTTCTTATTTGAAGATATTCCTTTTTCCACTATAGGCCCATTAGCCCTCCAAATGTCCACTTGCAGTTTCTACAGTAATAGTGTTTCAGAACTCCTCAATCAAAGTAAGGTTCAAATCTCTTAGTTGAATGCACAGATCAGAAAGAAGTTTCACAGAATGTTTCTGTGTAGTTTTCATTTGAAGATATTCTTTTTTCCACTATAGGCCACTTAGCGCTCTGAATGTCCACTTGCAGTTTCTACAGAGAGAGTGTTTCAGAACTCCTCAATCAAAGGTAAGGTTCAATACTGTTAGTTGAAGGTACAGACCAGAAAGAAGTTGTACAGAATTCTTCCGTGCAGATTTTATTTGAAGATATTATTTTTTCCCCTATAGGCCCCTTAACGCCCCGAATGTCCACTTGCAGTTTCTACAGAAAGAGTGTTCAAGTCCTCCACAATCAAAAGTAAGGTTCAACTCTCTTAGTTGAATGCACAGATCAGAAAGGAGATTCACAGAATGCTTCTGTATAGTTTTTATTTGAAGATATTCCTTTTTCCACTCTAGGCCCCTTTGCACTGCGAATGTCCACTTGCAGTTTCCACAGAAAGAGTGTTTCGGAACTCCTCAATCAAACGTGAGGTTCAACTCTGTTAGTTGAATGCACAGATCAGAAAGTAGTTTCACAGAACGCTTCCGTGTAGTTTTCATTTGAAGATATTCCTTCTTCCACTATTGGCCCCTTAGCGCCCCGAATGAACATTTGCAGTTTCAACGGAAAGAGTTTGTCAGAACTCCTCAATGACAAGTAAGGTTCATATCTGTCAGTTGAATGCACAGATCAGAAAGAAGATTCACAGAATGCTTCTGTGTAGTTTTTATTTGATGATATTCCTTTTTCCGCTCTTGGACCCTTAGCTCTCCGAATGTCCACTTGCAGTCTCTACAGAAAGAATGTTTCAGAACTCTTCAATCAAAAGTAAGGTTAAACTCTGTTAGTTGAATATACAGACCAGAAAGAAGTTGTACAGAATTCTTCCGTGTAGATTTTATTTGAAGATTTTCCTTTTTCCCCTACAGGCCCCTTAGCGCTCCTAATGTCCACTTGCAGTTTCTACAGAAAGAGTGTTTCAAAACTCCTCAATCAAAAGTAAGGTTCAACTCTCTTAGTTGAATGCACAGATCGGAAAGAAGATTCACAGAATGCTTCAGTACAGTTTTTATTCGAAGATATTCCTTTTTCCACTGTAGGCCCCTTAGTGCTCCGAATGTCCACTTGCAGTTTCCACAGAAAAAGTGTTTTGGAACTCCTCAATCAAAAGTAACGTTCAACTCTGTTACTTGAATGCACAGATCAGAAAGTAGTTTCACAGAAAGCTTCGGAGTAGTTTTAATTTGAAGATATACCTTCTTCCACTATTGGCCCCTTAGCGCTCCGAATGTCCACTTGCAGTTTCCACAGAAAGAGTGTTTCAGAACTCCTCAATCAAAAATAAGGTTCAACTCTAATAGTTGATTGCACAGATCTGAAAGAAGTTTCACAGAATGCTTCTGTGTAGTTTTTATTTGAAGATATTCCTTTTTCCACTATAGACCATTTAGTGCTCCGAATGTCCACTTGCAGTTTCTACAGAAAGAGTCTTTCAGAACTCTTCAATCAAAAATAAGGTTCAAATCTGTTAGTTGAATGCACAGATCAGAAAGTGGTTTCACAGAATGCTTCTGTGTGGTTTTTATTTGAAGATATTCCTTTTTCCACTATAGGGCCCCAGTCGCTCCGAATGTCCAGTTGCAGTTTCTTCAGAGTTTTTCAGAACTCCTCAAATAAAATTAAGGTTCAACTCTGTTAATTGAATGCACAGATGAGAAAGAAGTTTCACAGAATGTTTCTGTGTAGTTTTTATTTGAAGGTATTCCTTTTTCCTCTATTTGCCCCTTAGCGCTCTGTATGTCCACTTGCAGTTTCTGCAGAAAGAGTGTTTCAGAACTCCTCAATCAAAAGTAAGGTTCATCTCTGTTAGTTGAATGCACAGATCAGAAAGAAGTTTCACAAAATGCTTCTGTGTAGTTTTTATTTGATGATATTCCTTTTTCCACCTTAGGCCCCTTAGCGCTCCGAATGTCCCCTTGCTGTTTCTACAGAAAGAGTGTTTCAGAACTCCTCAAATAAAATTAAGGTTCAACTCTGTTAGTTGAATGCACAGATCTGAAAGAAGTTTCACAGAATGCTTCTGTGTAGTTTTTATTTGAAGATATTCCTTTTTCCACTACAGGCCCCTTAGAGCTCCGAATGTCCACTTGAGTTTCAACAGAAAGAGTGTTCCAGAACTCCTCAATCAAAAGTTAGGTTCAAATTTGTTAGTTGAATGCAGAGATCAGAAAGAAGTTTCACAGAATGCTTCTGTGTAGTTTTAATATGAAGATATTCGTTTTTCCACTATAGGCCCCATAGCGATCCGAATGTCCACTTCCAGTTTCTCCAGAAAGAGTGTTTCAGAACACCTAAATCAAAAGTAAGGTTCAACTGTGTTAGTTGAATGCACAGATCAGAAAGGTGTCTCAAAGAATGCTTCTGTGTAGTTTTTATTTGAAGATATTCCTTTTCCCACTATAGGACACTTAGCACTCCGAATACCACTTGCAGTTTCTACAGAAAGAGTGTTTCAGATCTCCTCAATCAAAAGTAAGATTCATCTCTGTCAGTTGAATGCACAGATCAGAAAGAAGTTTCACAGAATGCTTCTGTGTAGTTTTTATTTGATGATATTCCTTTTTCTGCTCTAGGACCATTAGCTCTCCGAATGTCCACTTGCAGTCTCTACAGAAAGAATGTTTCAGAACTCTTCGATCAAAAGTAAGGTTAAACTCTGTTAGTTGAACATACAGACCACAAAGAAGTTGTACAGAATTCTTCCGTGTAGATTTTATTTGAAGATTTTCCTTTTTCCCCTACAGGCCCCTTAGCGCTCCTAATGTCCACTTGCAGTTTCTACAGAAAGAGTGTTTCCGAACTCCTCAATCAAAAGTAAGGTTCAACTCTCTTAGTTGAATGCACAGATTGGAAAGAAGATTCACAGAATGCTTCAGTACAGTTTTTATTTGAAGATATTCCTTTTTCCACTGTAGGCCCCTTAGCGCTTCGAATGTCCACTTGCAGTTTCCACAGAAAAAGTGTTTCGGAACTCCTCAATCAAAAGTAACGTTCAACTCTGTTAGTTGAATGTACAGATCAGAAAGTAGTTTCACAGAAAGTTTCGGAGTAGTTTCAATTTGAGGATATACCTTCTTCCACTATTGGCCCCTTATCACTCCGAATGTCCACTTGCAGTTTCCACAGAAAGAGTGTTTCAGAACTCCTCAATCAAAAATAAGGTTCAACTCTGTTAGTTGAATGCACAGATCAGAAAGAAGTTTCACAGAATGCTTCTGTGTAGTTTTTATTTGCAGATAATCCTTTTTCCACCATAGGGCCCAGTGCGCTCCAAATGTCCACTTGCAGTTTATTCAGAAAGAGTGTTTCGGAACTCCTCAATCAAAAGTAAGGTTCAACTCTAATAGTTGATTGCACAGATCTGAAAGAAGTTTCACAGAATGCTTCTGTGTAGTTTTTAAATGAAGTTATTCCTTTTTCCACTGTAGGCCAATTAGCGCTATGAATATCCACTTGCAGTTTCCACAGAAAGAGTGTTACAGAACTCCTCAATCAAAAGTAATTTTCAACTCTGTCAGTTGAATGCACAGATCTGAAAGAAGTTTCACAAAATGCTTCTGTGTAGTTTTTATTTGATGATATTTCTTTTTCCACTATAGGCCCCTTATCGCTCCGAATGTCCACTTGTAGTTTCTACAGAAAGAGTGTTTCAGAACTCCTGAAATAAAATTAAGTTTCAACTCTGTCAGTTGAATGCACAGAGGAGAAAGGATTTTCACAGAATGCTTCTGTGTAGTTTTAATTTGAAGATATTCCTTTTCCCACTATAGGCTTCTTAGCGCTCTGAATGTCCAGTTGCAGTTTCTACAGAAAGAGTGTTTCAGAACTCCTCAATCAAAAGTAAGGTTCAACTCAGTTGAATGCACAGATCAGAAAGATATTTCAAAGAATGCTTCTGTGCAGTTTATATTTGAAGATATTTCATTTTCCACTATAGGACCTTTAGCGCTCTGAATGTCAAATTGCAGTTTCAACAGAAAGAGTGTTTCAGAACTCCTCAATCAAATGTAAGTTTCAACTCCATTAGTCGAATGCACAGATCAGAAAGAAGTTTCACAGAATGCTTCTGTGTAGTTTTTATTTGAAGATATTCCTTTTTCCTCTATGGGCCCCTTAGTGCTCCAAATGTCCGCTTGCAGTTTCTACAGAAAGAGTGTTTCAGAACTGCTCAATAAAAAGTAAGCTTCAACTCTGACAGTTGAATTCACAGATCAGAAAGAAGTTTCGCAGGAGGCATCTGTGTAGTTCTTATTTGAATATAATACTTTTTCCAGTATAGGCCCCTCAGCGCTCCATATGTCCGATTGCAGTTTCTACAGAAAGAGTGTTTCAAAACTCCTCAATCAAAAGTAAGGTTCAACTCCGCTAGTTGAATGCACAGATCAGAAAGAAGGCTCGCAGAATGCTTCTGTGTCGTTTTTATTTGAATATATTTCTTTTTCCACTATAGGCCCCTTAGCGCTCCGAATGTCTACTTGCAGTTTCTACAGAAAGAGATTTTCAGAACCTCTCAATCAAAAGTAAGGTTCAACCCTGTTAGTTGAATGCACAGATCAGAAAGAAGTTTCAGAGAATGCTTCTGAGTAGTTTTTATTTGAAGATATTCCTTTTTCCACTATAGGCCACTTAGCGATCCGAATATCCACTTGCAGTTTCTACAGAAAGAGTGTTTCAGAACTCCTCAATCAAAAGCAAGGTTCAACATTGTTAGTTGAACGTACAGACCAGAAAGAAGTTGTACAGAATTCTTCCGTGTAGATTTTATTTGAAGATATTCTTTTTTCCCCTATTGGCCCCTTAGTGCCCCGAATGTCCACTTGCAGTTTCTACAGAAAGAGTGTTTCAGAACTCCTCAATCAAAAGTAAGGTTCAACTCACTTAGTTGAATGCACAGATCAGAAAGAAGATTCACAGAATGCTTCTGTGTAGTTTTTATTTGAAGATATTACTTTTTCCACTATAGACCCCTTAGCGCTTGGAATGTCCACTTGCATTTTTACAGAAAGATTGTTTCAGAACTCTTCAATCAAAAATAAGATTCAACTTTGTTAGTCGAATGCACAGATCAGAAAGAAGTTTCACAGAATGCTTCTGTTTAGTTTTCATTTGAAGATATTCATTTATCTAATATAGGGCCGTATTCGCTCCGAATGTCCACTTGCAGTTTCTTCAGAAAGAGTGTTTCAGAACTCCTCAATCAAAAGTAAGGTTCAACTCTCTTAGTTGAATGCACAGATCAGAAAGAAGTTTCACAGAATGCTTCTGTGTACTATTTATTTCAAGATATTCCTTTTTCCACGATATGGCTATTGGGCTCAGAATGTCCACTTGCAGTTTCTACAGAAAGAGTGTTTCAGAGCTGCTCAATCAAAAGTAATGTTCAACTCTGCTAGTTGATTGGACAGATCAGAAAGAAGTTTCACAGAATGCTTCCGTGTAGTTGTTTTTTAATATATTACTTCTTTCACGATACGCCCCTTTGCACTCCGTATGTCCACTTGCAGTTTCTACAGAAAGAGTGTTTCAGAACTCCTCAATCAAAAGTAAGGTTCAACTCTGTTAGTTGAATGCACAGATCAGAATGAAGTTTCACAGAATGCTTCTGTGTAGTTCTTATTTGAAGATATTCCTTTTTCCACTATAGGCCCATTAGCGGTCCAAATGTTCACTTGCAGTTTCTACAGTAATAGTGTTTCAGAACTCCTCAATCAAAGTAAGGTTCAAATCTCTTAGTTGAATGCAGAGATCAGAAAGAAGTTTCACAGAATGCTTCTGTGTAGTTTTAATATGAAGATATTCCTTTTTCCACTATAGGCCCCATAGCGGTCCGAATGTCCACTTCCAGTTTCTCCAGAAAGAGTGTTTCAGAACACCTAAATCAAAAGTAAGGTTCAATACTGTTAGTTGAACGTACAGACCAGAAAGCAGTTGTACAGAATTCTTCCGTGCAGATTTTATTTGAAGATATTATTTTTTCCCCTATAGGCCCCTTAGCGCCCAGAATGTCCACTTGCAGTTTCTACAGAAAGAGTGTTCAAGTACTCCACAATCAAAAGTAAGGTTCAACTCTCTTAGTTGAATGCACAGATCAGAAAGGAGATTCACAGAATGCTTCTGTATAGTTTTTATTTGAAGATATTCCTTTTTCCACTCTAGGCCCATTTGCGCTGCGAATGTCCACTTGCAGTTTCCCCAGAAAGAGTGTTCAAGTACTCCACAATCAAAAGTAAGGTTCAACTATGTTAGTTGAATGCACAGATCAGAAAGGAGATTCACAGAATGCTTCTGTATAGTTTTTATTTGAAGATATTCCTTTTTCCACTCTAGGCCCCTTTGCGCTGCGAATGTCCACTTGCAGTTTCCACAGAAAGAGTGTTTCGGAACTCCTCAATCAAAAGTGAGGTTCAACTCTGTTAGTTGAATGCACAGATCAGAAAGTAGTTTCACAGAACGCTTCCGTGTAGTTTTAATTTGAAGATATTCCTTCTTCCACTGTTGGCCCCTTAGCGCTCCGAATGAACATTTGCAGTTTCAACGGAAAGAGTTTTTCAGAACTCCTCAATGAAAAGTAAGGTTCAAATCTGTCAGTTCAATGCACACATCAGAAAGTGGTTTCACAGAATGCTTCTGTGTAGTTTTTATTTGAAGATATTCCTTTTTCCACTATAGGCCCCTAGTCGCTCCGAATGTCCAGTTGCAGTTTCTTCAGAAAGAGTTTTTCAGAACTTCTCAAATAAAATTAAGGTTCAACTCTGTTAATTGAATGCACAGATGAGAAAGAAGTTTCACAGAATGTTTCTGTGTAGTTTTTATTTGAAGGTATTCCTTTTTCCTCTATTTGCCCCTTAGCGCTCTGTATGTCCACTTGCAGTTTCTGCAGAAACAGTGTTTCAGAACTCCTCAATCAAAGGTAAGGTTCATGTCTGTTAGTTGAATGCACAGATCAGAAAGAAGTTTCACAAAATGCTTCTGTGTAGTTTTTATTTGATGATATTACTTTTTCTTCCTTAGGCCCCTTAGCGCTCCAAATGTCCCCTTGCAGTTTCTACACAAAGAGTTTTTCAGAACTCCTCAATCAAAAGTAAGGTTCAACTCTCTTAGTTGAACGCACAGATCAGAAAGAAGATTCACAGAATGCTTCTGTATAGTTTTTATTTGAAGATATTCCTTTTTCCACTGTAGGCCCCTTAGTGCTCCGAATGTCCACTTGCAGTTTCCACAGAAAAAGTGTTTCGGAACTCCTCAATCAAAGGAAACGTTCAACTCTGTTAGTTGAATGCACAGATCGGAAAGTAGTTTCACAGAAAGCTTCGGAGTAGTTTTAATTTGAAGATATACCTTCTTCCACTATTGGCCCCTTAGCGCTCCAAATGTACACTTGCAGTTTCTATGGAAAGAGTGTTTCAGAACTCCTCAATCAAAAGTAAGGTTCAACTCTGTTAGTTGAATGCACAGATCAGAAAGAAGATTCACAGAATTCTTCTGTGTAGTTTTTATTTGAAGATATTCCTTTTTCCACTATAAGCCCATTAGCACTCCGAATGTCCACTTGCAGTTTCTACAGAAAGAGTGTTTCAGAACTCCTCAATCAAAAATAAGGTTCAACTCTGTTAGTTGAATGCACAGATCAGAAAGAAGTTTCACAGAATTATTCTGTGTAGTTTTTATTTGCAGATAATCCTTTTTCCACTATAGGGCCCAGTGCGCTCCAAATGTCCACCTGCAGTTTATTCAGAAAGAGTGTTTCGGAACTCATCAATCAAAAGTAAGGTTCAACTCTCATAGTTGATTGCACAGATCTGAAAGGAGTTTCACAGAATGCTTCTGTGTAGTTTTTAAATGAAGATATTCCTTTTTCCACTATAGGCCCTTTAGCGCTCCGAATATCCACTTGCAGTTTCTACAGAAAGAGTGTTTCAGAAATCCTCAATCAAAAGTAAAGTTCAACTCTGTTAGTTGAATGCACAGATCAGAAAGAAGTTTCACAGAATGCTTCTGTGTCGTTTATAATTGAAGATATTCCTTTTTCCACTCTAGGCCACTTAGTGCTCCAAATCTCCACTTGCAGTTTCTACAGAAATCGTGTTTCATAACTCCTCAATCAAAAGTAATTTTCAACTCTGTTAGTTGAATGCACAGATCTGAAAGAAGTTTCACAAAATCCTTCTGTGTAGTTTTTATATGATGATATTTCTTTTTCCACTATAGGCCCCTTATCGCTCCGAATGTCCACTTGCAGTTTGTACAGAAAGTGTGTTTCAGAACTCCTGAAATAAAATTAAGTTTCAACTCTGTTAGTTGAATGCACAGAAGGGAAAGGATTTTCACAGAATGCTTCTGTGTAGTTTTAATTTGAAGATATTCCTTTTCCCACCATAGGCTTCTTAGCTCTCCGAATGTCCCCTGGCAGTCTCTACAGAAAGATTGTTTCAGAACTCCTCAATCAAAGGTAAGATTAAACTCTGTTATATGAAAGTACAGACTAGAAAGAAGTTGTACAGAATGCTTCCCTGTTGATTTTAATTGAAGATATTACTTTTTCCCCTATACGCCTCTTAGCGCTCCTAATGTCCACTTGCAGTTTCTACAGAAAGAGTGTTTCAGATCTCTTCCATCAAAAGTAAGGTTCAACTCCGTCAGTTGAATGCACAGAGCAGAAAGAAGTTTCACAGAATGCTTCTGTGCAGTTTGTATTTGAAGATATTCCTTTTTCCACTAAAGGCCCCTTAGCACTGCGAATGTCCACTTGCAGTTTCTTCAGAAAGAGTGCTTCAGAACTCCGCAATCAAAGGTAATGTTCAACTCTGCTAGTTGATTGCACAGATCAGAAAGAAGTTTCACAGAATGCTTCTGTATATTTTTTTTAATATAATCCTTTTTCCACTATGGGCCCCTTAGCGATCCGGATGTCCACTTGCAGTTTCCACAAAAAGAGTGTTTCAGAAATCCTCAATCAAAAGTAAGGTTCAGCTCTGTTAGTTGAATGTGCAGATCAGCAATAAGTTTCACAGAATGCTTCTCTGTAGTTTTTACTTGATGATATTCCTTTTTCCCCTATAGGCCCCTTAGTGCTTCGAATGTCCACTTGCAGTTTCTACAGAAAGAGTGACACAGAACTCCTCAATCAAAAGTAAGGTTCAACTCTCTTAGTTGAATGCACAGATTGGAAAGAAGTTTCACAGAATGCTTCTGTATAGTTTTTATTTGAAGATATTCCTTTTTCCACTATAGGCCCCTTAAAGCTCCCAACGTCCACTTGCAGTTTCCACAGAAAAAGTGTTTCGGAACTCCTCAATCAAAAGTAACGTTCAACTCTGTTAGTTGAATGCACAGATCAGAAAGTAGTTTCACAGAACGCTTCTGTGTAGTTTTAATTTGAAGATGTACCTTCTTCCACTATTGGCCCCTTAGCGCTCCGAATGTCCACTTGCAGTTCCTACAGAAAGACTGTTTCAGAACTCCTCAATCAAAAATAAGTTTCAACTCTGTTAGTTGAACGCACAGATTAGAAAGAAGTTTCACGGAATGCTTCGGTGTAGTTTTTATTTGAAGATATTCCTTTTTCCACTGTAGGGCCCAATGCGCTCCAAATATCCACTTGCAGTTTATTCAGAAACAGTGTTTCCGAACTCCTCAATCAAAAGTCAGGTTCATCTCTCTTTGTTGATGGCACAGATCTGAAAGAAGTTTCACAGAATGCTTCTGTGTAGTTTTTATTTGGAGATATTGCTTTTTCCACTATAGGCCCTTTAGCGCTCCGAATATCCACTTGCAGTTACCACAGAAAGAGTGTTTCAGAACTCCTCAATCAAAAGTAACGTTCAACTCTTTTGGTTGAATGCACAGATCAGAAAGAAGTTTCACAGAATGCTTCTGTGACGTTTATAATTGAAGATATTCCTTTTTCCACTATAGGCCACTTAGTGCTCTCAATCTCCACTTGCAGTTTCTACAGAAAGAGTGTTACAGAACTCCTCAATCAAAAGTAATTTTCAACTCTGTTAGTTGAATGCAGAGATCTGAAAGAAGTTTCACAAAATGCTTCAGTGTAGTTTTTATATGATGATATTTCTTTTTCCACTGTAGGCCCCGTATCACTCTGAATTTCCACTTGCAGTTTCTACAGAAAGAGTGTTTCAGAACACCACAAATAAAATTAAGTTTCAACTCTGTTAGTTGAATGCACAGAGGAGAAAGAATTTTCACAGAATGCTTCTGTGTAGTTTTTATTTGAAGATATTCCTTTTGCCACTATTGGCTTCTTAGCACTCCGAATGTCCACTTGCAGTTTCTACAGAAAGAGTGTTTCAGAACTCCTCAATCAAAGGTAAGGTTCAACTCTGTTAGTTGAATGCACAGATCAGAAAGATGTTTCAAAGAATGCTTCTGTGTAGTTTATATTTGAAGGTATTCCATTTTCCACTATAGGACCTTTAGCGCTCTGAATGTCAAATTGCAGTTTCTACAGAAAGAGTGTTTGAGAACTCCTCAATCAAATGTAAGTTTCAACTCCGTTAGTCGAATGCACACATCAGAAAGAAGTTTCACAGAATGCTTCTCTGTATTTTTATATGAAGTTCTTCCTTTTTCCTCTATGGGCCCCTTAGCACTCCGAATGTCCACTTGCAGTTTCTGCAGAAAGAGTGTTTCAGAACTCCTCAATCAAAAGTAAGGTTCATCTCTGTCAGTTGAATGCACAGATCAGAAAGAAGTTTCACAGAATGCTTCTGTGTTGTTTTTAATTGATGATATTCCTTTTTCCACTATAGGCCCCTTAGCTCTCCGAATGTCCCCTGGCAGTCTCTACAAAAAGACTGTTTCAGAACTCCTCAATCAAAAGTAAGGTTAAACTCTGATAGATGAACGTACAGACCAGAAAGAAGTTGTACAGAATGCTTCCGTGTTAATTTTAATTGAAGATATTACTTTTTCCCCTATATGCCCCTTAGCGCTCCAAATGTCCACTTGCAGTTTCTACACAAAGAATATTTCAGAACTGCTCAATCAAAAGTAAGGTTCAACGCTCTTACTTGAATGCCCAGATCAGAAAGGAGTTTCACAGAATGCTTCTGTATAGTTTTTATTTGAAGATATTCCTTTTTCCACTATAGGCCCCTTAGCGCTCCTAATGTCCAATTGCAGTTTCTACAGAAAGAGTGATTCAAAACTCCTCAATGAAAAGTGAGGTTCAAATCTGTTGGTTGAATGCGCATATTAGAAGAAAGTTTCACAGAATGCTTCTGTGCAGTTTGTATTTGAAGATATTCCTTTTTCCACTATAGGCCCCTTAGCACTCCGAAACTCCACTTGCAGTTTCCACAGAAAGAGTGTTTCAGAACTCCTCAATCAATAGTAAGGTTCAACTCTGTTAGTTGAATGCACAGATCAGAAAAAAGTTTCACATAATGTTTCTCTGTAGTTTTTACTTGATGATATTCCTTTTTACACTATAGGCCCCTTAGCGCTCCGAATGTCCACTTGCAGTTTCCATAGAAAGATTGTTTCAGAACTCCTCAATCAACAGTAATTTTCAACTCTGTTATTTGAATGCACAGATCAGAATGAAGTTTCACAGAATTCTTCTGTGTATTTTTTATTCCAAGGTATTCCTTTTTCCACGATAGTCATTTTGGGCTCCGAATGTCCACTTGCAGTTTCTACAGAAAGAGTGTTTCAGAACTTCTCAATCAAAAGTAACGTTCAACTTTGTTAGTTGAATGCACAGATCAGAAAGTAGTTTCACAGAATGCTTCTGTGTAGTTTTTATTTGATGATATTACTTTTCGCACTATAGGCCAATTAGCGCTGCAAATGTCCACTTGCAGTTTCTAGAGAAAGAGTGTTACAGAACTCCTCAATCAAAAGTAAGGTTCAACTCTGTTAGTTGAAAGCACAGAACAGACAGAAGTTTCACAGAATGCTTCTGTGTAGTTTTTATTTGAATATATTCCATTTTCCACTATAGGCCCCTTAGTACTCCGAATGTCCACTTGCAGTTTCTACAGAAAGAGTGTTTCAGAACTCCTCAATCAAAAGTAAGGTTCAAGTCTGTTAGTTAAATGCACAGATCAGAAATATGTTTCACAGAATGCTTCTGAGTAGTTTTTATTTGAAGATATTCCTTTTTCCTCTAGAGACCCCTTAGCACTCCTAATGTCCACTTGCAGTTTCCACAGAAAGAGTGTTTCAGATCTCTTCCATCAAAAATAAGGTTCAACTCCGTCAGTTGAATGCACAGATCAGAAAGAAGTTTCACAGAATGCTTCTGTGTTTTTTTTTTTGAAGATATTCCTTTTTCCACTAAAGGCCCCTTAGCACTCCGAATGTCCACTTGCAGTTTCTACAGAAAGAGTGCTTCAGAACTCCTCAATCAAAGGTAAAGTTCAACTCTGCCTGTTGCTTGCACAGATCAGAAAGAGGTTTCACAGAAGGCTTCTGTGGAGTTTTTTTTTAATATAATCCTTTTTCCACTATAGGCCTCTTAGCGATCGGGATGTCCACTTGCAGTTTCTACAAAAAGAGTTTTTCAGAACTCCTCAATGACAAGTAAGTTTCAACTCTGTTTGTTGAATGCACGGATCAGAGTGAAGTTTCACAGAATGATTCTGTGTATTTTTCATTTGAAGATATTCCTTTTTCTACGATAGGCCGTTTAGCGCTCCAAATGTCCACTTGCAGTTTCCACAGAAAGAGGGTTTCAAAACTCCTCAATCAAAAGTAAGGTTCAACTCTCTTATTTGAATGCACAGATCAGAAAGAAGTTTCACAGAATGCTCCTGTGTAACTTTTACTTGAAGATATTACTTTTTCCATGAAAGACTGCGTAGCGCTCTGAATTTCCACTTGCATTTTCTACAGAAAGAGTTTCAAAACTCCACAATCAAAAGTAAGTTTCAACTCTGTCAGTTAAATGCACAGATCAGAAAGAAGTTTCCCAGAATGCTTCTCTGTAGTTTTTATTTGAAGACATTCCCTTTTCCACGATAGGCCTCTCAGCTCTTGAAATGTCCACTTCCAGTTTCTACAGAAAGAGTGTTTCAAAACTGCTAAATCAAAAGTAAGATTCAAATCTGTTAGGTGAATGCACATATCAGAAAGAAGTTTCACAGAATGCTTCTGTGTAAATTTTATTTAAAGATATTCCTTTTTCCACACTAGGCCTCTTAGCTTTCCAAATGTCCACTTGCAGTTTACACAGAAAGAGTGTTCCAAACTCCTCAATCAAAAGTAAGATTCAACTCTGTTAGATGAATGCACAGATCAGAAGGATGTTTCACAGAATGCTTCTGTGTAGTTTTTATTTGAAGATATTCCTTTTTCCATGATAGGCTGCGTAGCGCTCCAAATGTCCACTTGCATTTTGTATAGAAAGAGAGTTTCAAAACTCCTCAACCAAAAGTAAGGTTCAACTCTGTCAGTTGAATGCACAGATCAGAAGGAAGTTTCACAGAATGCTTCTCTGTAGTTTTTATTTGAAGACATTCCCTTTTCCACGATAGGCCTCTTAGCTCTCCAAATGTCCACTTGCTGTTTCTACAGAAAATGTGTTTCAAAACTCCAAAGTTAAAGGTAAGGTTCAACTCAGATGAATGCAGAGATCAGAAGGAAGTTTCACAGAATGCTTCTGTGTAGTTTTTATTTGAAGATATTCCTTTTTCCATGATAGGCCGCGTAGCCCTAAAAATGTCTACTTGCAGTTTCTATAGAAAGAGTGTTTCAAAACTCCACAATCAAAAGTAAGGTTCAACTCAGTTAGTTGAATGCACAGATCAGAAAGTAGTTTCACAGAATGCTTCTGTGTAGTTTTTATTTGAAGATATTCCTTTTTCCACGATAGGCCACGTAGCGCTCCAAATGTCCACTTACAGTTTCTGCAGAAAGAGTGTTCAAAAACTCCTCAATTAAAAATAAGTTTCAACTCAGTTAGTTGAATGCACAGATCAGAAAGAAGTTTCGCAGAATGCTTCTGTGTAGTTTTTATTTGAAGATATTCCTTTTTCCACGATAGGCCACGTAGCGCTCCAAATGTCCAATTGCACTTTCTACAGAAGGAGTGTTTGAAAACTCCTCAATAAAAAGTACGGTTCAACTCTGTTAGTTGAATGCAGAGATCAGAAAGAAGTTTCACAGAATACCTCTATGTAGTTTTCATTTGAAGATATTCTTTTTCCCACGATTGGCCCCTTAGCACTCCAAATGTCAACTTGCAGTTTCAACAGAAAGAGTGTTTCAAAACTCCTCAATCACAAGTAAGGTTCAACTCTGTTAGTGGAATGCGGAGACCAGAAACAAGTTTCACAGAATGCTTCTGTGTAGTTTTGATTTGAAGATATTCCTTTTTCCACGATAGGCCTCTTAGCGCTCAAAATGTACACTGGCAGTTTCTACAGAAAGAGTGTTTCAAAACTCCTCAATCAAAAGTAAGTTTTAACTCTGTTAGTTGAATGCACAGATGAGAAAGAAGTTTCCAGAGTGCTTCTGTGTGGTTTTATTTGAAGATATTCCTTTTTCCACGATAGGCCGCGTAGTGCTCCAAATGTCCGACTGCAGTTTATACAGAAACAGTATTTCAAAACTCCTCAATCAAAAGAAAGGTTCAATTCTGTTAGTTGAATGCACAGATCTGAAAAAAGTTTCACAGAATGCTTTTGTTTAGTTTTTATTTGAACATATTCCTTATTCCACGAAAGGTCTCTTAGTGCTCCAAATCTCCACCTGCAGTTTATATGGAAAGAGTGTTTCAAAACTCCTCAATCAAAAGTAAGGTTGAATTCTGTCAGTTGAATGCACAGATCCGAAACAAGTTTCACAGAATGCTGCTGTGTAGTTTTTATTTGAAGATATTACTTTTTCCGCGATATGCCGCGTAAGGTTCCAAATATCCAGTTGCAGTCTCTACAGAAGGAGTGTTTCGAAACTCCTCAATTAAAAGTAGGGTTCAATTCTGCTAGTTGACTGCACAGATCAGAAAGTAGTTTCACAAAATGCTTCTGTGCAGTTTATATTTGAAGATATTCTTTTTCCACATTAGGCCGCGCAGCGCTCCAAATGTCCACTTGCTGTTTCTACAGAGTGTTTCAAAACTCTGCAATCAAAGGTTAGTTTCAACTCTGTTAGTTTAATCCACAGATCATAAACAACTTTCTCAGAATGCTTCTGTGTAGTTTTTATGTGTAGATATTCCTTTTTCCACTATAGGCCTCTAAACGCTCTGAATGTCCCCTTGCAGTTTCTACAGAAAGAGTGTTTCAAAACTCCTCAATCAAAAGTAAGGTTCAACTTTGTTAGTTGAATGTACAGATCAGAAAGAAGTCTCGCAGAATGCTTCTGTGTAGTTTTTATTTGAAGATATTCCTTTTTCCACTATAGGACCCATAGCGCTCCGAATGTCCACTTGCAGTTTCTACAGAAAGAGAGTTTCATAACTTCTCAATCAAAAGTAAGATTCAACTCCGTTAGTTGAATGCACAGATCAGAAAGAAGTTTCGCAGAATGCTTCTGTGTAATTTTTATTTGACGATATTCCTTTTTCCACTCTAGGCCTCTTAGCACTCCGAATGTCCGTTTGCATATTCTACAGAAAGACTATTTAGAAATTCCTCAATTAAAAGTAAGGTTGAACTCTGTTAGTTGAATGCACAGATCAGGAAGAAGTTTCACAGAATGCTTCTGAGCAGTTTTTATTTGAAGATATATCTTTTTCCACGATAGGCCGGGTAGCGCACCCAATGTGCACTTGTAGTTTCTACAGAAACAGAGTTTCAAAACTCTTGAATCTAAAGTAAGCTTCAATGCTGTAATTGAATGCATTGATCAGAAAGAAATTTCACAGAATGATTCTGTGTGGTTTTTTTTGGAGATATTCCTTTTTCCACGATAGGCCCCGTAGCGTTCCAAATGTCCACTTGCAGTTTCTACAGAAAGAGTGTTTCAAAACTTCTCAATCAAAAGAAAGGTTCAACTCTGTTAGTTGAATGCACAGACCAGAAAGAAGTTTCACAGAATGCTTCTGTGTAGTTGTTATTTGAAGATATTCCTTTTTCCACGATAGGCCTCTTAGCACTCCAAATGTCCACTTGCAGTTTATATAGAAAGAGGGTTTCAAAACTCCTCAATCAAAAGTAAGGTTCAACTCTGTTAGTTTAATGCACAGATCAGAAAGAAGTTTCACAGAATGCTTCTGTGTAGTTTTTATTTGAAGATTTTCCTTTTTCTACGATAGGCCGAAGTACGCTCAAAATGTCCACTTGCAGTTTCTGCTGAAAGAGTGTTTCACATCTCCTCAATCAAAAGTAAGGTTCAACTCTGTTTGTTGAATGCACATATCAGAAAGTACTTTCACAGAATGCTTCTGTGTAGTTTTTATTTGAAGATATTCCTTTTTCCATGATAGGCCTCTTAGCACTCCAAATGTCCACTTGCAGTTTATATAGAAAGAGGGTTTCAAAACTCCTCAATCAAAAGTAAGGTTCAACTCTGTTAGTTGAATGCACAGATCAGAAAGAAGTTTCACAGAATGCTTCTGTGTAGTTTTTATTTGAAGATTTTCCTTTTTCCACGATAGGCCGAAGTACGCTCAAAATGTCCACTTGCAGTTTCTGCTGAAAGAGTGTTTCACAACTCCTCAATCAAAAGCAAGGTCCAACTCTGTTAGTTGAATGCACAGATCAGAAAGAAGTTTCACAGAATGCTTCTCTGTAGTTTTTATTTGAAGATATTACCGTTTCCACGATAGGCCCCTTCTCGCTCCAAATGTACACTTGCAGTTTCTACAGATAGAGTGTTTCTAAACTCCTAAATCAAAAGTAAGATTCAAATCTGTTAGTTGAATGCACAGATCAGAAAGGATTTTCACAGAATGCTTCTGTGTAATTTTTATTTAAAAATATTACTTTTTCCACGATAGGCCTCTTAGCGCTCCAAATGTCCAATTGCAGTTTACAGAGAAAGACTGTTTCAAAACTCTTCAATCAAAAGTAAGGTTCAAATCTGTCAGTTGAATGCACAGATCAGAAAGAAGTTTCACAGAATGATTCTGTGTAGTTTTTATTTGATGATATTCCTTTTTCCACGATATGCCATGTAGCCATCCAAATGTCAACTTGCAGTTTCTAAAGAAAGAGTGTTTCAAAATCCCTCAATCAAAAGTAAGGTTCAACTCTGTCAGTTTAATGCACAGATCAGAAAGAAGTTTCACAGAATGCTTCTGTGTAGTTTTTATTTGAAGATACTCCTTTTTCCGCGATAGGCCACGTGGCGCTTCAAATGTAGACTTGCAGTTTCTACAGAAGGAGTATTTCAAAACTCCTCAATCAAAAGTTAGGTTCAACACTGTTAGTTGAATGCACAGATCCGTAAGGAGTTTCACAGAATGCTTCTGTGTAGTTTTTATTTGAAGATATTCCTTTTTCCACGATTGGCCGCATAGCACTCCAAATGTCAACTTGCAGTTTCTGCAAAAAGAGTGTTTCAAAATTCCTCAATCAAAAGTAAATTTCAACTCTGTTAGTTGAATGCACAGAAAAGAAAGAAGTTTCACAGAATGCTTCTGTTTAGTTTAGATTTGAAGCTATTCCTTTTTCCACGATAGGCCTCTTAGTGCTCCAAATGTCCACTTGCAGTTTCTACAGAAAGAGTGTTTCAAAACTCCTCAATCAAAAGTAAGGTTCAACTCTGCTACTTGAATGTACAGATCAGAAAGGAGTCTCGCAGAATGCTTCTGTGTAGTTTTTATTTGAAGATATTCCTTTTTCCACTATAGGCCCCGTAGCGCTCCGAATTTCCGCTTGCAGTTTCTACAGAAAGAGAGTTTCAGAACTTCTCAATCAACAGTAAGGTTCAACTCCGTTAGTTGAATGCAGAGATCAGAAAGAAGTTTCGCAGAATTCTTCTGTGTAATTTTTATTTGAAGATATTCCTTTTTCCACGATAAGCCAATTAGAGCTCCGAATGTCCGCTTGCAGTTTCTACAGAAAGAGAGTTTCAGAGTTTCAGAACTTCTCAATCAAAAGTAAGGTTCAACTCTGTTATTTGAATGCACAGATCAGAAAGAAGTCTCACAGAATGCTTCTGTGTAGTTTTTAATTGGGGATATTCCTTTTTCCACTACAAGCCCCTTAGCGCTCCGAATGTCCGCTTGCAGTTTCTACAGAAAGAGGGTTTCAGAACTGCTCAATCAAAAGTAACGTTCAAATCTGTTAGTTGAATGCACAGATCAGAAAGAAGTTTCACAGAATGCTTCTGTTTAGTTTTTATTTGAAGATATTCCTTTTTCCACGATAGGCTGCATAGCGCTCCAAATGACAACTTGCAGTTTCTGCAGAAAGAGTGTTTCAAAACTCTTCAATCAAAAGTCAGTTTTAACTCTGTTAGTTGAATACACAGATGAGAAAGAAGTTTTGCAGAATGCTTCTGTGTAGTTTTTATTTGAAGATATTCGTTTTTCAACTATAGGCCTGTTAGCGCTCCGAATGAACGCTTGCAGTTCCTACAAAAAGAGGGTTTCAAAACTTCTCAATCAAAAGTAAGTTTTAGCACTGTTAGTTGAATGCACAGATCAAAAAGTAGTTTCACAGAATGCTTCTGTGTAGTTTTTATTTAAAGATATTCCTTTTTCCACTACAGGCCCCTTAGCATTCCGAATGTCTGTGTACAGTTTCTATGGAAAGACAGTTTCAGAACTGCTCAATCAAAAGCAAGATTCAACTCTGTTAGTTGAATGCACAGATCAGAAAGAAGTTTCGCAGAATGCTTCTGTGTATTTTTTATTTGAAGATCTTCCTTTTTCCACTATTGGCCCCTTAGCGCTCCGAATATCCACTTGCAGTTACTACAGAAAGAGTTTTTCACAACTGCCCAATCAAAACTAAGGTTCAACTCTGTTTGTTGAATGCATAGATCAGAAAGTAGTTTTGCAGAATGCTTCTGTGTAGTTTTTAATTAAAGATCTTCGTTTTTCCACTATAGGCCCCTTAGCGCTCCGAATGTCCGCTTGCAGTTTATTCAGAAAGAGTGTTTCAGAACTGCTCAATCAAAATTAAGTTTCAGCTCTGCTAGTTGAATGCACAGATCAGAAAGAAGTTTTGTAGAATGCTTCTGTGTAGTTTTTATTTGAAGATATTCCTTTTTCCACTTTAGGCCCCTTAGCCCTCCGAATGTCTGATTGCAGTTTCTACAGAAATAGAGTTTCAGAACTTCTCAATCAAAAGCAAGATTCAACTCTGTTAGTTGAATGCACAGATTAGAAAGAAGTTTCACAGAATTATTCTGTGTAGTTTTTATTTGAAGTTATCCCTTTTTCCAGGATACGCCGTGCAATGCCCCAAATATCCACTTGCAGTATCTACAGAGAGTTTCCAAACTCTAGAATCAAATGTAAGATTCAACACAGTTAGTTGAATGCACAGATCAGAAAATAGTTTCACAGACTGCTTCTGTGTAGTTTTTCTTTGAAGATATTCCTTTTTCCACGATAGGCCGTGTAGTGCTCTAAATGTCCATTTGCAGTTTCTATAGAAACAGTGTTTCAAAACTCACCAATCAAAAGTAAGGTTCAAGTCTGTTTGTTGAATGCACAGATCAGAAAGCGTTTTCACAGAATGCTTCTGTGTAGTTTTTATATGAAGATATTCCTTTTTCCACGATAGGCCGCGTAGCGCTCCAAATGTCCACTTGCAGTTTCAGCAGAAAGTCTGTTTCAAAACTCCTCAATCAAAAGTAAGGTTCAACTCTGTTAGTTGAATGCGCAGATCAGAAAGTAGTTTCGCAGAATGCTTCTGTGTAGTTTTTATTTGAAGATATTCCTTTTTCCAAGATTGGCCGCCTAGCGCTCCCAATGTCCACTTGCAATTTCTACAGAAAGAGTGTTTCAAAACTCCTCAATCTAAAGTGAGGTTCAACTCTGTTAGTTGAATGCACAGATCTGAAAGAAGTTTCACAGAATGCTTCTGTGTAGTTATTATTTGAAGATATTCCTTTTTCCACGATAGGCCATGTAGCACTCCAAATGCCCACTTACAGTTTCTGCAGAAAGAGTGTTTAAATACTCCTCAATCAAAAGTAAGGTTCAACCCTGTTGGTTGAATGCACAGATCAGAAAGAAGATTCACAGAGAGCTTCTCTCTAGTTTTTATTTGAAGATACTCCCGTTCCCACGATAGGCCTCTTAGCGCTGCAAATATCCACTAGTAGTTTCTACAGAAAGAGTGTTTCATAACTGCTAAATCAAAAGTAAGATTCAAATCGGTTAGTTGAATGCACAGATCAGAAAGAAGTTTCACAGAATGCTTCTGTGTAATTTTTATTTAAATATATTCCTTTTTCCACAATAGGCCTCTTAGCGATCCAAATGTCCACTTGCAGTTTACACAGAAAGAGTGTTTCAAAACTCCTCAATCAAAAGTAAGTTTCAACTCTGTCATTTATTGCACAGATCAGAAAGAGTTTTCAGAGAATGCTTCTGTGTAGTTTTTATTTGAATATATTCCTTTTTCCGCAATAGGCCACGTAGCGCTCCAAATATCCACTTGCAGTTTCTACAGAAGGAGTGTTTCAAAACTCCGCAATCAAAAGTTAGGTTCAAGCCTGTTAGTTGAATGCACAGATCAGAAAGAAGTTACACAGAAGGCTTCTTTGTAGTTTTTATTTGAAGTTATTCCTTTTTCCACAATAGGCCACGTAGCACTCCAATTGTCCACTTGCAGTTTCGACAGTAAGATGGTTTCAAAACCCCTCAATCAAAAGTAAGGTACAACTCTGTCAGTTGAATGCACAGATCAGAAAGAAGTATCACAGAATACTGCTCTGTAGGTTTGTTTTGAAGATAATTCTTTTTCCTCGATAGGTCCATTAACGCTCCAAATTTCCACTTGCAGTTTCTACAGAAAGAGTCTTTCAAAATTCCTCTATCAAAAATAAGGATCAACTGTGCTACTTGAATGTACAGATCAGAAAGGAGTCTCGCAGAATGCTTCTGTGTAGTTTTTATTTGAATATATACCTTTTTCCACTATAGGCCCCTAGTGCTCCGAATTTCCGCTTGCAGTTTCTACAGAAAGAGTGATTCAGAACTGCTCACTCAAAAGTAAGAATGAATTCTGTTAGTTGAATGCACAGATCAGAAAGAAGTTTCGCAGAATGCTTCTGTCTAGTTTTTATTGGAAGATATTCCTTTTTCCACTATAGGCCCCTTAGTGCTCCAAATATCCGCTTGCAGTTTCTACAGAAAGAGTGTTTCAGAACTGCTCAATCAAAAGTCAGCTTCAACTCTGCTAGTTGAATGCACAGAGTAGAAAGAAGTTTCGCAGAATTATTCTGTGTAGTTTTTATTTGAAGATATACCATTTTGAACTATATTCCCCTTAGCGCACCGAATGTCCGCTTACAGTTTCTAGAGAAAGAGTGTTTCAGAACTGCTCAATCAAAAGTAAGGTTCAACTCTGCTAGTTGAATGCACAGATTAGAAAGAAGTGTTGCAGAATGCCTCTGTGTAGTTTTTATTTGAAGATATTCCTTTATCCACCATAGGCCCCTTAGTGCTCCGAATGATCGCTTGCAGTTTCTACAGAAAGAGTTTTTCAGAACTCCTCAATCAAAAGTACGGTTCAACTCTGCTAGTTGAATGCACAGATCAGAAAGAACTTTTGCAGAATTCTTCTGTGTAGTTTTATTTGAAGATATTCATTTTCCCATTATAGGCCACTTAGCTTTCTGAATGTCTGCTTGCAGTTTCCACAGAAAGTGTGTTTCAAAACTCCTCAATCAAAAGTAAGGTTCAACTCGGCTAGTTGAATGCACAGATCAGAAAGAAGTCTCACAGAATGCTTCTATGTGTTTTTTATTTCAAGATATTCCTTTTTCCAGTATATGTCCCTTAGCGCTCCAAATGTCCACTTGCAGTTTCTACAGAAAGAGTGTTTCAGAACTCCTCAATCAAAAGCACGTTCCAACTCTGCTAGTTGAATGCACAGATCAGAAAGAAGTTTCACAGAATCCTTCTGTGTAGTTTTTATTTGAAGATATTCGTTTTTCCACTATAGGCCCCGTAGCGCTGCGAATGTCCACTTGCAGTTTCTACAGAAAGAGTGTTTCAGAACTCTGGAATCAACAGTAAGTTTCAACTCTGCTTGTTGAATGCACAGACCAGAAAGAAGTTTCGCAGATTGCTTCTGTGTAGTTATTATTTGAAGATATACCATTTTGAACTATAGGCCCATTAGCGCTCCGAATATCTGCTTGTAGTTTCTACAGAAAGAGAGTTTCAGAACTGCTCAATCAAAAGTAAGGTTGTAGTCTGCTAGTTGAATGCACTGATCAGAAAGAAGTTTTCCAGAATGCCTCTGTGTAGTTTTTATTTGAAGATGTTACTTTTTCCACTACAGGCCCCTAAGCGCTCCGAATGTTTTCTTGAAGTTTCTACAGAAAGAGTGCTTCAGAACTGCTCTATCAAAAGTATGGTTCAACTCTGCTAGTTGAATGCGCAGATCAGAAAGTAGTTTCGCAGAATCCTTCTGTGTAGTTTTTATTTGAAGATAATCCTTTTCCCACTATAGTCCTCTTAGTGTTCTGAATGTCCGCTTGCAGTTTCTACAGAAAGAGTGTTTCAAAACCCATCAATCAAAAGTAAGGTTGAAGTTGGCTAGTTGAATGCACAGATTAGAAAGAAGTTTCGCAGAATGCTTCTGTGTAGTTTTTATTTGAAGATATTTCTTTTTCCAGTATAGGTCCTTTAGTGCTCCGAATGTCCACTTGCAGTTTCAACAGAAAGAGTGTTTCAGAACTCCTGAATCAACACCAAAGTTCAACTCTGCTTGTTGAATGGACAGATCAGAAAGAAGTTTCGCAGAATGCTTCTGTGTAGTTTTTATTTGAAGATTTTCCTTTTTACACTATAGGCCCCTTAGCGCTCTGAATGACCACTTGCAGTTTCTATAGAAAGAGAGTTTCAAAACTCCTCAATCAAAAGTAAGGTTCAACTCTGCTAGTTGAATGCACAGATCAGAAAGAAGTTTCGCAGAATCCTTCTGTGTAGTTTTTATTTGAAGATATTCCTTTTTCCACTATAGGCCTCTTAGCGCTCCGAATGTCCCCTTGCAGTTTCTACAGAAAGAGAATTTGAGAACTTCTCAATCAAAATTAAGGTTCAACTCTGTTAGTTGAATGCACACATCAGAAAGAAGTTTCACAGAATGCTTCTGAGTAGTTTTTATTTCAAGATACTACTTTTTCCACTATAGGCCCCTTAGCACTCTGAATGTCCGCTTGCAGTTTCTACAGAAAGAGAGTTTCAGAACTTCCCAATCAAAAGTAAGATTCACCACTCTTAGTTGACTGTACAGATCAGAAGGAAGTTTCACAGAATGCTTCTGTGTAGTTTTTATTTGAAGATATTCCATCTTGAACTATAGGCCCCTTAACGCTCCGAATGTCAGTTTGCAGTTTCTACAGGAAGAGTTTTTCAGAACTGCTCAATCAAAACTCAGGTTCAACACTGGTATTCGAATGCACACATCAGAAAGAAGTTTCACAGAATCCTTCTGTGTAGTTTTTATTTGAAGATATTCCTTTTCCCACTATAGGCCCCTTAGCGTTCTGAGTGTCCACTTGCTGTTTCTACAGAAAGAGTGTTTCAAAACTCCTCAATCAAAAGTAAGGTTCAACTCGGCTAGTTGAATGCGCAGATCAGAAAGAAGTTTCTCAGAATGCTTCTGTGTGGTTTTTATTTCAAGGTATTCCTTTTTCCAGTATAGGTCCCTTAGCGCTCCAAATGTCCACTTGCGGTTTCTACAGAAAGAGTATTTCAGAACTCCTCAATCAAAAGCACTTCCAACTCTGCTAGTTGAATGCACAGATCAGAAAGAAGTTTCACAGAATCCTTCTGTGTAGTTTTTATTTGAAGATATTCCTTTTTCCACTATAGGCCCCTTAGCGCTGCGAATGTCCACTTGCAGTTTCTACAGAAAGAGTGTATCAGAACTCCGGAACCAACAGTAAGGTTCAACTCTGCTTGTTGAATGCACAGACCAGAAAGTAGTTTCGCTGAATGCTTCTGTGTAGTTATTATTTGATGATATACCAGTTTGAACTATAGGCCCATTAGCGCTCCGAATGTCTGCTTGTAGTTTCTACAGAAAGAGAGTTTCAGAACTGCTCAATCAAAAGTAAGGTTGTACTCTGTTAGTTGAATGCACAGATCAGAAAGTAGTTTTGCAGAATGCGTCTGTGTAGTTTTTAACTGAAGATGTTCCTTTTTCCACTACAGGCCCCTAGGTGCTCCGAATGTTCGCTTGCAGTTTCTACAAAAAGAGTGTTTCAGAACTGCACTATGAAAAGTATGGTTCAACTCTGCTAGTTGAATGTGCAGATCAGAAAGTAGTTTCGCAGAATCCTTCTGTGTAGTTTTTAATTGAAGATAATCCTTTTCCCACTATAGTCCCCTTAGTGTTCTGAATGTCCTCTTGCAGTTTCTACAGAAAGAGTGTTTCAAAACCCATCAATCAAAAGTGAGGTTCAACTCGGCTAGTTGAGTGCACAGATTAGAATCAAGTTTCGCAGAATGCTTCTGTGTAGTTTTTATTTGAAGATAGTTCTTTTTCCAGTATAGGTCCTTTAACGCTCCGAATGTCCACTTGCAGTTTCTACAGAAAGAGTGTTTCAGAACTCCTGAATCAACAGTAAAGTTCAACTCTGCTTGTTGAATGGACAGATCAGAAAGAAGTTTCGCAGAATGCTTCTGTGTAGTTTTTATTTGAAGATATTCCTTTTTCCACTATAGGCCCCTTAGCGCTGCGAGTTTCCACTTGCAGTTTCTTTAGAAACAGAGCTTAAAAACTCCTCAATCAAAAGCAAGGTTCAACTCTGCTAGTTGAAGGCTCAGATCAGAAAGAAGTTTCGCAGAATCGTTCTGTGTAGTTTTTATTTGAACATATTCCTTTTTTCACTATAGGCCTCTTAGCGCTCTGAATGTCCGCATGCAGGTTCTACAGAAAGAGAGTTTCAGAACTTCTCAATCAAAAGTAAGGTTCAACTCTGCTAGTTGAATGCACAGGTCGGAAAGAAGTTTCAGAGAATGCTTCTGTGTAGTTTTTATTTGAAGATATTCCTTTTTCCACTACAGGCCCCTTACTGCTCCGAATATCCATTTGCATTTTCTTCAGAAAGAGAGTTTCAGAACTGCACAATCAAAAGTAAGGTTCAACTCTGTTAGTTGAATGCACAGATCAGAAAAAAGTTTCACAGAAGGCTTTTGTGTAGTTTTTATTTGAAGATATTCCGTTTTCCACTATTGGCCCCTTAGCGCTCCGAATTTCTGCTTGCAGTTTTTACAGAAAGAGTGCTTCAAAACTCCTCAATCAAAAGTAAGGTTCAACTCTCCTAGTTGAATGCACAGATCAGAAAGAAGTCTCGCAGAATAATTCCGTGTAATTTTTAATTGAAGATACTCCTTTTCCACTGTACGCCCCTTAGCGCTCCAAATATCCCCTTGCAGGTTCTACAGAAAGATAGTTTCAGAACTTCTCGATCAAAAGTAAGTTCAACTCTGTTAGTTGAATGCACAGATCAGAAGGAAGTTTCCCAGAATGCTTCTGTGTGGTTTTTATTTGAAGACATTCCTTTTCCCACTATAGGCCC
The DNA here is from genome assembly GCF_006542625.1 of Nomascus leucogenys. Lineage (NCBI taxonomy): Eukaryota > Metazoa > Chordata > Mammalia > Primates > Hylobatidae > Nomascus > Nomascus leucogenys. The sequence continues at coordinate 250,768 of NW_022097111.1, read as the reverse complement.
CTTAGAGCTCCGAATGACCACTTACAGTTTTTACAGAAAGAGTGTTTCAGAACTCCTCAATCAAAAGGAAGTTTCACCTCTGCTAGTTGAATGCATAGAGCAGAAAGAAGTTTCCCAGAATGCTTCTGTGTGGTTTTTATTTGAATATATTCCTTTTTCCACTATTGGCCCCTTAGCTCTCCGAATGTCCACTTACAGTTTTTACAGAAAGAGTGTTTCAGAACTCCTCAATCAAAAGGAAGATTCAACTCTGCTAGTTGAATGCACAGATCAGAAAGAAGTTTCCCAGAATGCTTCTGTGTAGTTTTTATTTCAAGATATTCCTTCTTCCAGTATAGGCCCCTTAACACTCCGAATGCCCAATTGCAGCATCCACAGAAAGAGGGTTTCAATACTCCTGAATGAGAAGTAATTTTCAACTCTGCTGATTGAATGCAGAGATCAGAAGGAAGTCTTGCCCAATGCTTCTGTGTAATTTTTATTTGAAGATATTACTTTTTCCTATATAGGCCCCTTAGCGTTCCGAATGTCCACTTGCAGTTTCCACAGAAAGAGAGTTTCAGAACTTCTCAATACAAAGTAAGGTTCAACTCTGTTAGTTGAATGCACAGATCAGAAAGAAGTTTTGCAGAATACTTCTGTGTAGTTTTTATTTGAAGGTATTCCTTTTTACACTATTCGCCCCTTAACGTTCCGAATGTCCGCTTGCAGTTTCTACAGAAAGTGTGTTTCAGAACTGCTCAATCAAAAGTAAGTTTCAACGCTGTTAGTTGAATGCACAGATCAGAAAGAAGTTTCGCAGAATGCTTCTTTGTGGTTTTTATTTGTAGATACTCCTTTTTCCACTATAGGCCCCGTACCGCTCCGGATGTCCGTTTGCATTTTCCTCAGAAAGAGAGTTTCAGAACTGCACAATCAAAAGTAAGGTTCAACTCTGTTAGTTGAATGCACAAGTCAGAAAGAAGTTTCGCAGAATGCTTCTGTGTAGTTGTTATTTGAAGATATTCCCTTTTCCACTATAGGCCCCTTACCGCTCCGAATGTCCGTTTGCATTTTATTCAGAAAGAGAGTTTCAAAACATCTCAATCAAAAGTAAGGTTCCACTGTGTTAGTTGAATGCACAGATCGGAAAGAAGTTTCGCAGAATGCTTATGTGTAGTTTTTATTAGAAGATATCCCTTTTTCCACTAACGGCCCCTTAGCGCTCCAAATGTCCGCTTTCAGTTTCTACACAAAGAGTGCTTCAGAACTGCTCAATAAAATGTAAGGTTCAACTCTGCTTGTTGAATGCACAGATCAGAAAGTAGTTTCGCAGAATGCTACTGTGTAGATTTTATTTGAAAATATTCCTTTTTCCACTATAGGCTCCTTAGCGCTCCGAATGTCCACTTGCAGTTTCTACAGAAAAGCTTTTCAGAACTGCTCAATCAAAAGTAAGGTTCAACTCTGCTGGTTGAATGCACAGATCCAAAAGAAGTTTTGCAGAATGCTTCTGTGTAGTTTTTATTTGAAGGTATTCCTTTTTCCACAATAGGCCCCTTAGCGCTCCGAATGTAAGTTTGCAGTTTCTATAGAAAGAGTGTTTCAATACTCCTCAATCAAAAGTGAGGTTCAACTCCGCTGGTTGAATGCACAGATCCAAAGGAAGTTTCGCAGAATGCTTCTGTGTAGTTTTTATTTGAAGGTATTCCTTTTTCCACAATAGGCCCCTTAGCACTCCGAATGTAAGTTTGCAGTTTCTATAGAAAGAGTGTTTCAATACTCCTCAATCAAAAGTGAGGTTCAACTCCGCTGGTTGAATGCACAGATCATCAAGAATTCTCACAGAATCATTCGTTGTTGTTTTTATTTGAAGATATTCCTTTTTCCACTATAGGCCCCTTAGCGCTCCGAATGTCCGCTTGCAGTATCTACAGAAAGAGAGATTCAGAGCTTCTCAAACAAAAGTAAGGTTCAACTCTGTTAGTTGAATGCACATATCGGAAAGAAGTTTCACAGAATGCCCTCTGTGTAGTTTTTATTTGAATATATTCCTTTTTCCACTAGAGGCCCTTTAGCGCTCCGAATGTCCACTTGCAGTTTCTACAGAAAGAGAGTTTCAGAACTTCTCAATACAAAGTAAGGTTCAACTCTGTTAGTTGAATGCACAGATCAGATAGAAGTTTCACAAAATAATTCCGTGAAGTATTTATTTGAAGATATTCCATTTTCCAGTATAGGCCCCTTGGCGCTCCGAATGTCCGCTTGCAGTTTCTACAGAAACAGATTTTCAGAACTTCTCAATCAAAAGTAATTCTCAACTCTGCTAGTTGAATGCACAGATCAGGAAGAAATTTCACAGAATGATTCAGTGTAGTTTTTATTTGAAGATATTCCTTTTTCCACTAAAGGCCACTTAGCACTCAGAATGTGCCCTTGCAGTTTCTACGGAAAGAGTGTTTCAGAACTGCTCAATCAAAAGTAAGGATCAACTCTGCTAGTTAATTGCACAGATCAGAAATTAGTTTTACAGAATGCTTCTATGTAGTTTTTTTTTTGTAGATATTCCTTTTTCCACTATTGGTCCCTTAGCTCTCTGAATGTCCACTTGCAGTTTCTTCAGAAAGAGTGTTTCAAAACTCCTCAATGAAAAGTGAGGTTCAACTCTGATAGCAGAATGCACAGATGAGACAGAAGTCTCGCAGAATGCTTCTGTGTAGTTTTTATTTGAAGATATTTCTTTTTACACTGTAGGCCCCTTATCGCTCTGAATGTCCGCTTGCAGTTTCTAAAGAAAGCGTGTTTCAAACCTCCTCAATCAAAAGAAAGTTTCAACTCTGCTTGTTGAATGCAGAGATAAGAAAGAAGTCTCGCAGAATGCTTCTGGGTAGTTTTTATTTGAAGATATTCCTTTTTCACTATACGCCACTTAGCGCTCCGAAAGTCCACTTGCAGTTTCTACAGAAAAAGAGTTTCAGAACTTCTCAATCAAAAGTGAGGTTCAACTCTGTTAGTTGAATGCACAGATCAGAAAGTAGTTTCACAGAATGCTTACGTGTAGTTTTTATTTGAAGATATTCCTTTTTCCACTATAGGCCCCTTAGCGCTCCGAATGTCCACTTGCAGTTTCTACAGGAAGAGTGTTTCAAAACTCCTGAATCAAAAGTAAGGTTCAACTCAGCCTGTTGAATGCACAGATCAGAAAGAAGTCTTGTGGAATGCTTCTGTGAAGTTTTTATTTGAAGATATTCCTTTTTCCACTATAGGCACGTTAGCGCTCCGAATGTCCGCTTGCAGTTTCTACAGAAAGAGAGTTTCATAACTTCTCAATCAAAAGTAAGTTTCAATTCGGTTAGTTGAATGCACAGATCAGAAAGAAGTTTCACAGAATGCTTTTGTGTAGTTTTTATTTGAAGATATTCCTTTTTCCACCATAGGCCCCTTAGCGCTCTGAATGACCACTTGCAGTTTCTACAGAAAGAGAGTTTCAGAACTTCTCGATCGAAAGTAAGGTTCAACTATGATAGTTGAATGCACAGATCAGATAGAAATTCCGCAGAATGCTTCTCTGTAGATTTCTTTTAACATATTCTTTTTTCCAATGTAGGCCCCTTAGCGCTCCGAATGTCTGCATGCAGTTTCTACAGAAAGAGTGTTTCAAAACTCCTCAATCAAAAGAAAGGTTCAACTCTGCTAGTTGAATGCACAGATAAGAAAGAAGTTTCACAGAATGCTTTGGTGTAGTTTTTATTTGAAGATATTCCTTTTTCCACTATACGCCCCTCAGCGCTCTGAATGTCCACTTCCAGTTTCTACACAAAAAGAGTTTGAGAACTTCTCAATCAAAATTAAGGTTCGACTTTGTTAGTTGAATGCACATATCAGAAGGAACTTTCACAGAATGCCTCTGTGTAGTTTTTATTTGAAGATATTCCTTTTTAAACTATAGGCTCCTTAGTGCTTTGACTGTCCATTTGCAGTTTCTACAGAAAGAGAGTGTCAGAACTTCTCAATCTAAAGTAAGGTTCAACTATGTTAGTTGAATATACAGAGAAGATACAAGTTTCACAGAATGATTCTGTGTAGTTTTTTTTTTAAGATATTCCTTTTTCCACTTTGGGCCCCTTAGCGCTCCGAATGTCGGCTTCCAGTTTCTACAGAAAGAGGGTTTCAGAGATTCTCAATCAAAAGTAAGGTTCAACTTTGTTAGTTGAATGCACAGATCAGAAAGAAGTTTCAGAGAATGTTTCTGTGTAGTTTTTATTTGAAGATATTCCTTTTTCCACTGTAGGAGCCTTAGCGTTCCGAATATCCGCTTGCAGTTTCTACAGAAAGAGTGTTTCAGAAATGCTCAATCAAAAGTGAGGTTCAACTCTGCTAGTTAAATGCACAAATCAGAAAGAAGTTTTGCAGAATGCTTCTTTGTAGTTTTTATTTGAAGATATTCCTTTTTCCAGTATTGGACCCTTAGTGCTCCGAATGTCTGCTTGCAGTTTCTACAGAAAGAGAGTTTCATAACTTCTCAATCAAAAGTAAGTTTCAATTCGGTTAGTTGAATGCACAGATCAGAAAGAAGTTTCACAGAATGCTTTTGTGTAGTTTTTATTTGAAGATATTCCTTTTTCCACCATAGGCCCCTTAGCGCTCTGAATGACCACTTGCAGTTTCTACAGAAAGAGAGTTTCAGAACTTCTCGATCGAAAGTAAGGTTCAACTATGATAGTTGAATGCACAGATCAGATAGAAATTCCACAGAATGCTTCTCTGTAGATTTCTTTTAACATATTCTTTTTTCCAATGTAGGCCCCTTAGCGCTCCGAATGTCTGCATGCAGTTCCTACAGAAAGAGTGTTTCAAAACTCCTCAATCAAAAGAAAGGTTCAACTCTGCTATTTGAATGCACAGATAAGAAAGAAGTTTCACAGAATGCTTCGGTGTAGTTTTTATTTGAAGATATTCCTTTTTCCACTATACGCCCCTCAGCGCTCTGAATGTCCACTTCCAGTTTCTACACAAAAAGAGTTTGAGAACGTCTCAATCAAAATTAAGGTTCGACTTTGTTAGTTGAATGCACATATCAGAAGGAACTTTCACAGAATGCCTCTGTGTAGTTTTTATTTGAAGATATTCCTTTTTAAACTATAGGCTCCTTAGTGCTTTGACTGTCCATTTGCAGTTTCTACAGAAAGAGAGTGTCAGAACTTCTCAATCTAAAGTAAGGTTCAACTATGTTAGTTGAATATACAGATAAGATACAAGTTTCACAGAATGATTCTGTGTAGTTTTTTTTTTTTTAAGATATTCCTTTTTCCACTTTGGGCCCCTTAGCACTCTGAATGTCGGCTTCCAGTTTCTACAGAAAGAGGGTTTCAGAGATTCTCAATCAAAAGTAAGGTTCAACTCTGTTAGTTGAATGCACAGATCAGAAAGAAGTTTCAGAGAATGCTTCTGTGTAGTTTTTATTTGAAGATATTCCTTTTTCCACTGTAGGAGGCTTAGCGTTCTGAATATCCGCTTGCAGTTTCTACAGAAAGAGTGTTTCAGAAATGCTCAATCAAAAGTGAGGTTCAACTCTGCTAGTTAAATGCACAAATCAGAAAGAAGTTTTGCAGAATGCTTCTTTGTAGTTTTTATTTGAAGATATTCCTTTTTCCAGTATTGGACCCTTAGTGCTCCGAATGTCCACTTGCAGTTTCTACAGAAAGAGTGTTTCAAAACTGCTCAATCAAAGGTAAAATTCAACTCTGTTAGTTGAATGCACAGATCAGAAAGAAGTTTCACAGAATGCTTCTGTGTAGTTTTTATTTGAAGATATTCCTTTTTCCACTGTAGGAGCCTTAGCGTTCCGAATATCCGCTTGCAGTTTCTACAGAAAGAGTGTTTCAGAAATGCTCAATCAAAAGTGAGGTTCAACTCTGCTAGTTAAATGCACAAATCAGAAAGAAGTTTTGCAGAATGCTTCTTTGTAGTTTTTATTTGAAGATATTCCTTTTTCCAGTATTGGACCCTTAGTGCTCCGAATGTCTGCTTGCAGTTTCTACAGAAAGAGAGTTTCATAACTTCTCAATCAAAAGTAAGTTTCAATTCGGTTAGTTGAATGCACAGATCAGAAAGAAGTTTCACAGAATGCTTTTGTGTAGTTTTTATTTGAAGATATTCCTTTTTCCACCATAGGCCCCTTAGCGCTCTGAATGACCACTTGCAGTTTCTACAGAAAGAGAGTTTCAGAACTTCTCGATCGAAAGTAAGGTTCAACTATGATAGTTGAATGCACAGATCAGATAGAAATTCCGCAGAATGCTTCTCTGTAGATTTCTTTTAACATATTCTTTTTTCCAATGTAGGCCCCTTAGCGCTCCGAATGTCTGCATGCAGTTCCTACAGAAAGAGTGTTTCAAAACTCCTCAATCAAAAGAAAGGTTCAACTCTGCTATTTGAATGCACAGATAAGAAAGAAGTTTCACAGAATGCTTCGGTGTAGTTTTTATTTGAAGATATTCCTTTTTCCACTATACGCCCCTCAGCGCTCTGAATGTCCACTTCCAGTTTCTACACAAAAAGAGTTTGAGAACGTCTCAATCAAAATTAAGGTTCGACTTTGTTAGTTGAATGCACATATCAGAAGGAACTTTCACAGAATGCCTCTGTGTAGTTTTTATTTGAAGATATTCCTTTTTAAACTATAGGCTCCTTAGTGCTTTGACTGTCCATTTGCAGTTTCTACAGAAAGAGAGTGTCAGAACTTCTCAATCTAAAGTAAGGTTCAACTATGTTAGTTGAATATACAGATAAGATACAAGTTTCACAGAATGATTCTGTGTAGTTTTTTTTTTTTTAAGATATTCCTTTTTCCACTTTGGGCCCCTTAGCACTCTGAATGTCGGCTTCCAGTTTCTACAGAAAGAGGGTTTCAGAGATTCTCAATCAAAAGTAAGGTTCAACTCTGTTAGTTGAATGCACAGATCAGAAAGAAGTTTCAGAGAATGCTTCTGTGTAGTTTTTATTTGAAGATATTCCTTTTTCCACTGTAGGAGGCTTAGCGTTCTGAATATCCGCTTGCAGTTTCTACAGAAAGAGTGTTTCAGAAATGCTCAATCAAAAGTGAGGTTCAACTCTGCTAGTTAAATGCACAAATCAGAAAGAAGTTTTGCAGAATGCTTCTTTGTAGTTTTTATTTGAAGATATTCCTTTTTCCAGTATTGGACCCTTAGTGCTCCGAATGTCCACTTGCAGTTTCTACAGAAAGAGTGTTTCAAAACTGCTCAATCAAAGGTAAAATTCAACTCTGTTAGTTGAATGCACAGATCAGAAAGAAGTTTCACAGAATGCTTCTGTGTAGTTTTTATTTGAAGATATTCCTTTTTCCACTATTGGCTCCTTAGTGTTCCGAATGTCCACTTGCGGTTTCTACAGAAAGAGAGTTTCTAAATTCTTCAATCAAAAGTAAGGTTCAATTCTGACAGCTGAATGAATAGATCAGAAAGATGTCTCGTAGAATGCTTCTGTGTAGCTTTTATTTGAAGATATTCCTTTTTCCACAAAATGCCCCTCTGCGCTCCGAATGACCACTTTCAGTTTCTACAGAAAGAGTGTTTCCAAACTCGTCAATCAAAAGAAAGGTTCAAGTCTGCTTGTTGAATGCACAGATAAGAAAGGAGTCTTGCAGAATGGTTCAGCGTAGTTTTAATTTGAAGGTATTCCTTTTTCCACTATACACCCCTTAGCGCTCCAAATGTCCTTTTGCAGTTTCTACAGAAGGAGTGTTACATAACTGCTCATTCAAAAGTAAGGCTCAACTCTGCTAGTTGAATATACAGATCAGAAAGAAGTTTCGCAAAGGCTTCTGTGTAGTTTTAATTTGAAGTTATTCCTTTTTCCACTATAGGCCGCTTAGCGCTCTGAAAGACCGCTTGCGGTTTCTACAGAAAGAGTGTCTCAGAACTCCTCAATCAAAAGTAAGGTTCAACTTGGCTAGTCGAATGCATAGATCAGAAAGAAGTTTCGCAGAATGCTTCTGTGTAATTTTTATTTGGAGATATTCCTTTTTCCTCTATAGGCCACTTAGCACTCTGAATGTCTGCATGCAGTTTCTACAGAAAGAGAGTTTCAGAACTTCTCTATCAAAAGCAAGTTCAACTCTGTTAGGTGAATGCACAGATCAGAAAGAATTTTCGCAGAATGCTTCTGTGTAGTTATTATTTGAAGATATTGCTTTCTCCACTATAGGCCCCTTAACTCTCCGAATGTCGGCTTGCTGTTTCTACAGAAAGAGAGGTTCCGAAATTCTCAATCAAAAGTAAGGTTCAACTCTGCTAGTCGAATGCACAGATCTGAAAGAAGTTTCACAGACGGCTTCTATGTAGTTTTTATTTGAAGATATTCCTTTTTCCACAATAGGCCGCTTAGCACCCCGAATGTCGGCTTGCAGTTTCTACAGAAAGAGTGTTTCAAAACTCCTCAATCAAAAGTAAGGTTCAACTCTGCTAGTCAAATGCACAGATCAGAAAGTAGTCTAGCAGAATGCTTCTGTGTAGTGTTTATTTCAAGATATTCCTTTTTCCACTCTAGGCCCCTTAGAGCTCTAAATGTCCACTTGCAGTTTCTACAGAAAGAGAGTTTCAGAACTCCTCAATCAAAAGTAACGTTCAACTCTGCTAGTTAAATGCACAGATCAGAAAGTAGTTTCACAGAATTCTTCTCTGTAGTTTTTATTTGAAGATATTCCTTTTTCGACTATAGGCCTCTTAGCGCTCCGAATGTCCGCTTGCAGTTTCTACAGAAAGAGAGTTTCAGAACTCCTCAATCAAAAGTAAGTTTCAACTCTGTTAGTTGAATGCCAGATCAGAAAGAAGTTTCGCTGAATGCTTCTGTGTAGTTTTTATTTGTAGATATACCTTTTTCCACTATAGCCCCTGTAACGCTCCGCATGTCCGTTTGCAGTTTCTACAGAAAGAGTGTTTCAGAACTGCTCAATCAAAAGTAAGGATCAACTACGAGAGTTGAATGCACAGCTCAGAAATAAGTTTCGCAGAATGCTTCTGTGTAGTTTTTATTTGAAGATATTCCTTTTTCCACTATAGGAATCTTAGACCTCTGAATGTCCACTTGCAGTTTGTACAGAAAGACTGTTTCAGAATTGCTCAATCAAAAGTAAAGTTCAACTCTGTTAGTGGAATGCACAAATCAGAAAGAAGTTTCACAGAATGCTTCGGTGTAGCTTTTATCTGAAGATACACCTTTTTCCACTATAGGCCCCTTAGCGCTCCATATGTCCGCTTGCAGTTCCCACAGAAAGAGTGTTTTTGAACTACACAATGAAAAGTAAGGTACGACTCTGCTAGTTGAATGCACAGATCAGAAAGAAGATTCACAGAATGCTTCTGTGTAGTTTCTATTTGAAGATATTCCTTTTTCCACTATAGGCCCCTTAGAGCTCTAAATGTCGGCTTGCAGTTTCTACAGAGAGTTTCACAAATCCTCAATCAAAAGTAAGGTTCAACTCTGCTAGTTGAATGCACAGATCAGAAAGAAGTTTCAGAGAATGCTTCTGTGTAGTTTTTGTTTGAAGATATTACTTTTTACAATATAGGCCCCTTAACGCTCCGAATGTCAAATTGCAGTTTCTACAGAAAGAGTGTTTCCAAACTACTCAATCAAAAGTGAAGTTCAAATCTGCTAGTTGAATGCACAGATCAGAAAATAGTTTCGCAGAATGCTTCTGTGTAGTTTTTATTTGAAGATATTCCTTTTTCCACTAGAGGCCCCTTAGGGCTCCGAATGTCTGCTTGCAGTTCCTACAGAAAGAGTGTTTGAGAACTGTTCAATCCAAAGCAAAGTTCAACTCTGTTAGTTGAATGCACAGATCAGAAAGAATTTTCGCCGAATGCTTCTGTGTAGTTATTATTTGAAGATATTCCTTTCTCCACTATAGGCCCCTTAACTCTCCGAATGTCGGCTTGCAGTTTCTACAGAAAGAGAAGTTCCGAACTTCTCAATCAAAAGTAAGGTTCAACTCTGCTAGTCGAATGCACAGATCAGAAAGTAGTTTCACAGAAGGCTTCTACGTAGTTTTTATTTGAAGATATTCCTTTTTCCACAATAGGCCGCTTAGCACCCCGAATGTCCGCTTGCAGTTTCTACAGAAAGAGAGTTTCAGATCTCCTCAATCAAAAGTAAGGTTCAACTCTGTTAGTTGAATGCACAGATCAGAAAGAAGTTTCGCAGAATGCTTCTGTGTAGTTTTTATTTGAAGATATTCTTTTTCCACTATAGGACCCTTAATGTTCCGAATGTCCATTTGCAGTTTCTACAAAAAGATTGTTTCAGAAATGCTCAAAGAAAAGTAAGGTTCAACTCGGCTTGTTGAATGCACAGATGAGAAAGAAGTTTCGCAGAATGCTTCTGTGTAGTTTTTATTTATAGGTATTCATTTTTTCCACAATAGACACCTTAGCGCTCTGAATGTCCACGTGCAGTTTCTACTGAAAGTGAATTTCAAAACTCCTCAATCAAAAGCACATTCAACTCTGCTAGTTGAATGCACAGTTCAGAAAGAAGTTTCGCAGAAGTCTTCTGTGTAGTTTTTAGTTGAAGATATTACTTTTTCAACTATAGGCCCCTTAGCATTCCGAATATCCGCTTCCAGTTTCTACAAAAAGAGCGTTTCAGAACTTCTAAATCAAAAGTAAGGTTCTAACTCTGTTAGCTGAATGCACAGATCAGAAGAAAGTTTCGCAGAATGCTTCTGTGTAGTTTTTATTTGCAGATTTTCCTTTTCCCACAATAGGCCCCTTAACGCTCCGAATGTGCACTTGCAGTTTCTACAGAAAGAGTGTTTCAGAACTGCTCAATCAAAAGTAATGTTCAACTCTGCTAGTTGAATGCATAGATCAGAAATAAGTTTCTCAGAATGATTCTGTGTAGTTTTTCTTTGGAGTTATTCCTTATTCCACTATAGGCCCCTTAGCGCTCCGAGTGTCCGCTTGCAGTTTCTACAGAAAGAGTGTTTCAGAACTGCTCAATAAACAGTAACTTTCAACTCTGATAGTTCAATGCACAGATCAGAAAGAAGTTTTGCAGAATGCTTCTGTGTAGTTTTTATTTGTAGATACTCCTTTTCCCACTGTAGGCCCCTTAGCGTTCCAAATGTCCGCTTGCAGTTTCTACAGAAAGATTGTTTCAGAACTCCTCAATCAAAAGTAAGCTTCAACTCTGATAGTTCAAAGCAAAGTTTAGAAAGTAGTTTCACAGAATGCTTCTGTGTAGTTTTTATTTGAAGATATTCCTGTTTCCTCTGCAGGCCCCTTAGTGCTCCGAGTGTCCGCTTGCAGTTTCTACAGAAAGAGTGTTTCAGAACTGCTCAATCAAAAGTAATGTTCAACTCTGCTAGTTAAATGCACAGATCAGAAAGTAGTTTTACAGAATGCTTCTGTGTAGTTTTTATATGAAGACATTCCTTTTTCGACTGAAGGCCCCTTAGTGCTCCGAATGTCTGCTTGCAGTTTTTACAGAAATAGTGTTTCAGAGCTGCTCAATCAAAAGTAAGGTTCAACTCTTCTAGTTGAATTCACAGAGCTGAAAGAAGTTTCACAGAGTGCTTCTGTCTAGTTTTTATTTGAAGATATTCCTTTTCCCACAATGGGCCCCTTAGCGCTCCGAATGTCCGCTTACAGTTTCTACAAAAAGAGTGTTTCAAATCTGCTTAATGAAAGGTAAGGTTCAACTCTGCTAGTTAAATGCACTGATCCGAAAGAAATTTCTCAGAATGCTTCTGTGTAGTTTTTAATTGAAAATATTCTTTTTTCCACTATAGGCCCTTTAGCGCTCTGAATTTCTGCTTGCAGTTTCTACCGAATGAGAGTTTCAGAACTTCTCAACCAAAAGTAAGGTTCAACTCTGTTAGCTGAATGCACAGATCAGAAAGAAGTTTCGCAGAATGCTTCTGTATAGTTTTTATCTGAAGATATTCCTTTTTCCAGTATAGGCCCCTTAGCGCGCCGAATGTCCACTTGCACTTTCTACAGAAAGAGGGTTTCAGAACTGCTCAATCAAAAGTAAGGTTGAACTCTGCTAGTTGACTGCACAGATCAGAATGAAGTTTCACAGAATGCTTATGTGTAGTGTTTATTTGAAGATATTTCTTTTTCCACTATAGGCCCTTTAGCGCTCCGAATGTCAGTTTGAAGTTTTTACAGAAAGACTGTTTCACAACTGCTCAATCAAAATAAGGTTCAACACTGCTAGTTGAATGCACAGATCAGAAAGAACTTTTGCAGAATGCTGCTGTGTAGTTTTTAGTTGAAGATATTCCTTTTCCACTATAGGCCCCTTGGCGCTCCGATTGTCCGCTTCCAGTTGCTACAGAAATAGTGTTTCAGAACTGCTCAATCAAAAGTAAGTTTCAACTCTCCTTGTTGAATGCACAGATCAGAAAGAAGTTTTGCAGAATGCTTCTGTGTAGTTCTTATTTGAAGATATTCCTTTTTCCACTATCACCCCTTAGCGCTCTGAATGTCCGCTTGCAGTTTCTACAGAAAGAGTGTTTCAAAACTCCGCAATCAAAAGTAAGGTTCAACTCTGCCAGTTGAATGCACAGATCACAAAGAAGTTTCGCAGAATGCTTCTGTGTAATTTTTATTTGAAGATATTCCTTTTTCCATTATAGGCCCCATAACGCTCTGAATGTTCGCTTGCCGTTTCTACAGAAAGACAGTTTCAGAACTTCTCAATCAAAAGAAAGTTTCAACTCTGTTAGTTGAATGCACCGATCAGAAAGAAGTTTCACAGAATGCTTCTATGTAGTTTTTATTTGAAGATATTCCTTTTTCCACTATAGGCCCCATAGCGCTCCATATGTCCTCTTGCAGTTTCTACAGAAAGAGAGTTTCAGAACTTCTCAATCAAAAGTAAGGTTCAACTCAGTTAGTTGAATGCCCAAATCAGAAAGAATTTTCGCAGTATACTTCTGTGTAGTTTTTATTTGAAGATATTCCTTTTTCCACTATAGGCCCCATAGTGCTCCGAATGTCCGCTTGCAGTTTCTACAGAAAATGTGTTTCAGTACTGCTCTATCAAAGGTAAGGTTCAACTCTGCTAGTTGAATGCACGGATCAGAAAGAAGTTTCACAGGATGCTTCTGTTTAGTTTTTATTTGGAGTTATTCCTTTTTCCATTATAGGCCACTTATTACTCCGAAAGTCCGCTTGCCATTTCTACAGAAGCAGTGTTTCAGAACTGCTCATTCAAAAGTAAGTTTCAACTCTGCCAGTTGAATGCACAGATGAGAAAGGAGTTTCGCAGAATGCTTCTGTGTAGTTTTATCTGAAGACATTCCTTTTTCCACTATTGTCCCCTTAGCGCTGCGAATGTCCGCTTGCAGTTTCTACAGAAAGAGTGTTTCAGAACTTCTCAATAAAAAGTAAGGTTCAACTCTGTTATTGGAATGCACAGATCAATAAGAACTTTCGCAGAATGCTTCTGTGTAGTTTCTATTTTAAGATATTCCTTTTTCCACTATAGGTCCCTTCGGGCTCCAAATTTCCGCTTGCAGTTTCTACAGAGAGAGAATTTCAGATCTTCTCAATCAAAAGTAAGGTTCAACTCTGTTAGTTGAATGCACAGATCCAAAAGAATTTTCACAGAATGCTTCTGTGTAGTTTTTATTTGAAGATATTCTTTTTTCCAATGTAGGCCCCTTAGCGCTCTGAATGTCCGCTAGCAGTTTCCAGAGAAAGAGAGGTTCAGAACTGCTCTATCAAAACTAAGGTGCAACTCTGGCAGTTGAATGCACAGAAAAGAAACAAGTTTCGCTGAATGCTTCTGTGTAGTTGTTTTTATTTGAAGCCTTTTTCCACCGTAGGCTGCTTAGCATTTCAAATGTCCGCTTGCATTTTCCACAGACAGAGTGTATCAGAACTGCTCAAACAAAAGTAAGGTTCAACTCTGCTAGTTGAATACACAGATAAGAAGAAGTTTCACAGAATGCTTCTGTGTAGCTTTTATTTGAAGATATTCCATTTCCCACTATAGGCCCCTAAACGCTCCTAATGTCCGCTAGCAGTTTCTACAGAAAGAGTGTTTCAGAACTGCTCAATCAAAATTAAGGTTCAAATCTGGTCTTTGAATGCACAGATAAGATACAAGTTTTGCAGAATGCTTCTGGGTAGTTTTTATTTGTAGATATTCCTTCTTCTAAGCCCCTTAGGCCTCTGAATGTGCGCTTGCAGTTCCTGCAGAAACAGTGTTTCAGAACTGCTCAATCAAATGTAAGATTCAACTCTGCTTGTTGAATGCACAGATCAGATAGAAGTTTCACAGAATGCTTCTGTGTAGTTTTTGTTTGAAGATATTACTTTTTCCACTACAGCCCACGTAGCACTCCGAATTTGCGCTTGCAGTTTCTACAAAAAGAGACTTTCAGAGCTTCTCAATCAAAAGTAAGGTTCCACTCTGTTAGTTGAATGCACGGATCAGAAAGAAGTTTCACCGAATGCTTCTGTGTAGTTTTTGTTTGAAGATATTCCTTTTTCCACTATAGGCCCCTTAGCGCTCCGAATGTCCGAAGGCAGATTCTACAGAAAGAGTGTTTCAGAACTTCTCAATCAAAAGTAATGTTCAAGTCTGTCAATTGAATGCACAGAGGAGAAAGAAGTTTCACAGAATGCTTCTATTTAGTCTTTATGTGAAGATATTCGTTGTTCCAGTATTGGCCCCTTAGTGCTCCAAATGTCGGCTTGCAGAAAGAGTGTTTCAAAACTCCTCAATCAAAAGTAAGGTTCTACCTCGCTATTTGAATGCACAGATCAGAAAGAAGTTTCGCAGAATGCTTCTCTGTAGTTTTTATTTGAAGATATTCCTTTTTCCACTGTAGGCCCCTTAGCGCTCCGAATGTTCGCTTGCAGTTCCAACAGAAAGAGAATTTCAGAACTTCTCTATCAAAAGTAAGGTTCAACTCTATTAGTTGAATGCACAGATCTGAAAGAAGTTTCGCAGAATGCTTCTATGTAGTTTTTATTTGAGGATATTCCTTTTCCCATTATACGCCACAAAGCGCTCCGAATGTCCGCTTGCAGTTTCTACAGAAAGAGAGTTTCCAAACTTCTCAATCAAAGGAAAGGTTCAACTCTGTTCATTGAATGCACAGAGCAGAAAGAACTTTCGCAGAATGATTCTGCGTAGTTTTTATTTGAAGATATTACTTATTCCACTATAGGCCCCTTGGCACTCCGAATGTCAGCTTGCAGTTTCTACAGAAAGAGTGTTTCAGAACTGCTCAATCAAAGGTAAGGTTCAACTCTGCTAGTTGAATGCACAGATGAGAAAGAAGTTTCACAGAATGCTTCTGTGTAGTTTTTATTTGTAGATATTACTTTTTCCACAATAGGCCCCTTAGCGCTCCGAATATCCGCTTGCAGTTCCTAGAGAAAGAGTGTTTCAAAATTCCTCAATCAAAATTAAGGTTCAAATCTGCTAGTTGAATGCACAGATCAGAAAGAAGTTTCGCAGAATGCTTCTGTGTAGTTTTTATTTCAAGATATTCCTTTTTCCACTATAGGCCCCTTAGCGCTCTGAATGTCCACTTGCAGTTTCTACAGAAAGAGTGTTTCAGAACTTCTCAATGAAAAGTAAGTTTCAACTCTGTTATTTGAATGCACAGATCAGAAAGAAGTTTCACAGAGTGCTTCTGTGTACTTTTTACTTCAAGATATTACTTTTTCCACTATGGGCCCCTTAGCGCTCTGAATGTCCGCTTGCAGTTTCTACAGAAAGAGTGTTTCAGAACTGCTCAATCAAATGTAAGGTTCAACTCTGCTAGTTGAATGCACAGATCAGAAAGTGTTTCCACAGAATGCTTCTGTGTAGTTTGTATTTGATGATATTCCTTTTTCCACTATAGGCCCCTTAGCGCTCCAAATGTCCGCTTGCAGTTTCCACTGAAAGAGTGTTTCAAAACTCCTCAATCAAAAACAAGGTTCAACTCTGCTAGTTGAATGCACAGATCAGAAAGAAGTTTCGCAGAATACTTTTGTGTAGTTTTTATTTGAAGATATTCCTTATTCCACTATAGGCCCCTTAGCTCTCCGAATGTCCGCTTACTGTTTCTACAGAAAGAGTGTTTCAGAACTGCTCAATCAAATGTAAGTTTCAACTCTGCTACTTGAATGCACAGATCAGAAAGAAGTTTCACAGAATCCTTCTGTGTAGTTTTTATTTGAAGATAATCCTTTTTCCACTATAGGCCGCTTACCGCTCCGAATGTCCGCTTGCAGGTTCTACAGAAATAGTGTTTCAGAACTGCTTAATCAAAAGTAAGGTTCAACTCTGCTAGTTGAATGCACAGATCAGAAAGAAGTTTCACAGAATGCTTCTGTGTAGTTTTTATTTGAAGGTATTTCTTTTTCCACTATAGGCCCCTTAGCGCTCGGAATCTCCACTTGCAGTTTCTACAGAAAGAGTCTTTCAAAACTTCTCAATCAAAAGTAAGGTTCAACTCTGCTAGTTGAATGCACAGATCAGAATGTAGTTTCGCAGAATGCTTCTGTGTAGTTTTCGTTTGAAGATATTACTTTTTCCACTATATGCCACTTGGCGCACAGAATGTCTGATTGCAGTTTCTACAGAAAGTGTGTGTCAGAACTGCTCAATCAAAAGTAAGGTTCATCTCCGAAAGTTGGCTGCACAGATCAGAAAGAAGTTTCACAGAATGATGCTGTGTAGTTTTTATTTGAAGATATTCCTTTCTCCACTATAGGCCCCTTAGCGCTCTGTATATCCCCTTGCAGTTTCTACAGAAAGAGTGTTTCAGAACTTCTCAATCAAAAGTAAGGTTCAACTCTGTTGTTTGAATGCACGGATCAGAAAGAAGTTCCTCAGAATGCTTCTGTGTAGTTTTCAGTTGATGATATTCCTTTTTCCACTATATGTCCCTTAGCGCTCCGAATGTCCGCTTGCAGTTTCCACTGAAAGAGTGTTTCAAAACTCCTCAGTCAAAAGTAAGGTTCAACGCTGCTAGTTGAATGCACAGATCAGAGAGAAGTTTCGCAGTATGCTTCTGCGTAGTTTTTATTTGAAGCTATTCCTTTTTCCACTATAGGCCTGTTAGCGCTCTGAATGTTTGCTCGCAGTCTCTAAAGAAGGAGTGTTTCAGAACTTCTCAATCAAAAGTAAGGTTCAACTCTGTTATCGGAATGCACAGATCAGAAAGAAGTTTCGCAGAATGCTTCTGTGTAGTTTTTATGTGAAGATATTTGTTTTTGCACTATTTGCCCCTTAGCGCTCCGAATGTCTGCTTGCAGTTTCTACAAAAGAGAGTTTCAGAACTTCTCAATCAAAAGTAAGGTTCAACTCTCTTAGTTGAATGCACAGATCTGAAAGAAGTTTCGCAGAAACTTCTGTGTTGTTTTTATTTGAAGCTAATCCTTTTTCCACTATAAGCCCCTTAGCGCTCTGAATTACTGCATGCCGTTTCTACAGAAAGAGTGTTTCCGAACTGCTGAATCGGAAGTAAGGTTCAACTCCGTTAGTTGAATGCACAGATCAGAAAGAAGTTTCGCAGAATGCTTCTGTGTAGTTTATATTTGAAGACATTCCTTTTTCCACTATAGGCCCCTTAGCACTCCGAATGTCCGCTTGCAGTTTTTACAGAAATATTGTTTCAGAACTGCTCAATCCAAAGTAAGGTTCAACTCTGCTAGTTCAATGCAGAGATCAGAAAGAAGTTTCACAGAATGCTTTTGTGTAGTTTGTATTTGAAGATATTCCTTTTTCCACTATAGGCCCCTTAGCGCTCAGAATGTCTGCCTGTAGTTTCTACAGAAAGAGTGTTTCAGAACTGCTCAATCAAAAGTAAAGTTCAACTCCACTAGTTGAATTCACAGATCAGAAACAAGTTTCACAGAATGCTTTTGTGTAGATTTATTTGAAGATATTCCTTTTTCCACCATAGGCCCCTTAGCGCTCTGAATGTCTGCTTGCAGATTCTACAGAAAGAGGGTTTCAGAACTACTCAATGAAATGTAAGGTTCAACTCTGCTAGTTGAATGCACACAGCAGAAGTAAGTTTCACAGAATGCTTCTCTGTAGTTTTTATTTGAAAATATTCCTTTTCCTACTATAGGCCCATTAGCCATCTGAATGTCCGCTTGCAGTTCCTTCTAAAAGATTGTTTCAAAACTCCTTAATCCAAAGTAAGGTTCAACTCTGCTAGTTAAATGCATTGATAAGAAAGAAGTCTTGCTGAATACTTCTGTGTAGTTTTTAATTGAAAATATTCTTTTTTCCACAATAAGCCCCTTAGCGCTCCGAATGTCCGCTTGCAGTTTCTACAGAAAGAGAGTTTCAGAACTTCTCAATCAAAAGTCAGGTTCAACTATGTTAGTTGAATGCACAGATCAGAAAGAAGTTTCGCAGAATGCTTCTGTGTAGTTTTTATTTGAAGATATTCCTTTTTCCACTATAGGCTCCCTAGCTCTCCGAATGTCCGCTTGCAGATTCTACGGAAAGAGAGTTTCAGTACTTCTCAATCAAAAGTAAGGTTCCACTCTCTTAGTTGAATGCACAGATCAGAAAGTAGTTTCACAGAATGCTTCTGTGTAGTTTTTATTTGAAGACATTCCTTTATCCACTATTTGCCCCTTAGTACTCCGAAAGTCCAATTACAGTTGCTACAGAAAGAGAGTTTCATTACTTCTCAATCAAAAGTAGGGTTCAACTCTGTTAGTTGCATGCACAGATCCCAAAGAAGTTTCGCAGAATGCCTCTCTGTAGTTTTTATTTGAAGGTATTTCTTTTTGCACTATAGGCCTCTTAACACTCTGAATTTGCGCTTGCAGTTTCTATAGAAAGAGAGTTTCAGAAGAGCTCAATCAAAAGTTAGGTTCAACTCTGCCAGTTGAATGCACGGATCAGAAAGAAGTTTCGCAGAATGCTTCTGTGTAGTTTTTATTTGAAGATATTCTTTTTTCCACTATAGACACCTGAGCGCTCCGAATGTCTGCTTGCAGTTTCTACAAAAAGAGTGTTTCAGAACTGCTCTATCAAAAGAAAGGTTCAACTCTGTTAGTTGAATGCACGGATCAGAGAGAAGTTTCGCAGAATGCTTCTGTGCAGTTTTTATTTGAAGATATTCCTTTTTCCACTATAGGCCCCTAAGCGCTCCGAATGTCCGCTTGCAGTTTCTACAGAAAGAGAGTTTCAGAACTTCTCAATCAAAAGTCAGGTTCAACTATGTTAGTTGAATGCACAGATCAGAAAGAAGTTTCGCAGAATGCTTCTGTGTAGTTTTTATTTGAAGATATTCCTTTTTCCACTATAGGCTCCCTAGCTCTCCGAATGTCCGCTTGCAGATTCTACGGAAAGAGAGTTTCAGTACTTCTCAATCAAAAGTAAGGTTCCACTCTCTTAGTTGAATGCACAGATCAGAAAGTAGTTTCACAGAATGCTTCTGTGTAGTTTTTATTTGAAGACATTCCTTTATCCACTATTTGCCCCTTAGTACTCCGAAAGTCCAATTACAGTTGCTACAGAAAGAGAGTTTCATTACTTCTCAATCAAAAGTAGGGTTCAACTCTGTTAGTTGCATGCACAGATCCCAAAGAAGTTTCGCAGAATGCCTCTCTGTAGTTTTTATTTGAAGGTATTTCTTTTTGCACTATAGGCCTCTTAACACTCTGAATTTGCGCTTGCAGTTTCTATAGAAAGAGAGTTTCAGAAGAGCTCAATCAAAAGTTAGGTTCAACTCTGCCAGTTGAATGCACGGATCAGAAAGAAGTTTCGCAGAATGCTTCTGTGTAGTTTTTATTTGAAGATATTCTTTTTTCCACTATAGACACCTGAGCGCTCCGAATGTCTGCTTGCAGTTTCTACAAAAAGAGTGTTTCAGAACTGCTCTATCAAAAGTAGGGTTCAACTCTGTTAGTTGAATGCACGGATCAGAGAGAAGTTTCGCAGAATGCTTCTGTGCAGTTTTTATTTGAAGATATTCCTTTTTCCACTATAGGCCCCTAAGCGCTCCGAATGTCCGCTTGCAGTTTCTACAGAAAGAGAGTTTCAGAACTTCTCAATCAAAGTAAGTTTCAACTCTGTTAGTTGAATGCACAGATCAGAATGAAGTTTCGCAGAATGCTTCTGTGTAGTTTTTATTTGAAGGTATTCCTTTTTCCACTATATGCCCCTCAGCGCTCCGAATGTCCACTTGCACTTTCTACAGAGAGAGAGTTTCAGAACTTCTCAATCAAAAGTAGGGTTCAACTCTGTTAGTTGAATGCACAGAACAGAAAGAAGTTTCGCAGAATGCTTCTGTGTAGTTTTTATTTGAAGATATTCCTTTTTCCACTATAGGCCCCTTAGCGCTCTGAATATCTTCTTGCAGTTTCTACAGAAAGAGTGTTTCAGAACTGCTCAATCAAAAGTAAAGCTCAACTTTGCTAGTTGAATGCACAGATCAGAATGAAGTTTCACAGAATTATTCTGTGTAGTTTTTATTTGAAGATATTCATTTTTCCACAAACGGCCTCTTATCTCTCCGAATGTCCGCTAGCAGTTTCTACAGAAAGAGTGTTTCAGAACTGCTCAATCAAAAGTAGGTTCAACTCTGCTAGTTAAATGCACAGATCAGAAAGAAGTTTTGCAGAATACTTCTGCGTAATTTTCATTTGAAGATATTCCTTTTTCCAGTATAGGCCCCTTAGCGCTCAGAATGTCCACTTGCCATGTCTACAGAAAGAGTGTTTCAGAACTCCTCAATAAATATTAAGGTACAACTCTGCTAGTTGAATGCACAGATAAGGAAGAAGTTTTGAGGAATGCTTCTGTGCAGTTTTTATTTCAAGATATTCCTATTTCCACTATTTGCCTGCTAGCGCTCCAAATGTCCACTTGCATTTTCTACACAAAGAGAGTTTCAGAACTTCTCAATCAAAAGTAAGGTTCAACTCTCTTAGTTGAATGCACAGTTATGGAAGAAGTTTCGCAGAAGGCTTCTGTGTAGTTTTTATTTGAAGATATATCTTTTTCCAGTATAAGCCCCTTAGCACTCCAAATTAATGCTTGCCGTTTCTACAGAAAGAGTGTTTCAGAACTGAACAATCAACAGCAAGTTTCAACTCTGCTAGTTGAATGCACAGAACAGAAAGAAGTTTCGCAGAATGCTCCTTTGTAGTTTTTATTTGAAGATATTTTTTATTCCATTATAGGCCCCTTAACACTCTGAATGTCCGCTTGCAGTTCCTACAGAAAGAGTGTTTCAAAACTCCTCAATCAAAAGTAAGGTTCAACTCTGCTAGTTGAATGCACAGATCAGAAAGAAGTTTTGCAGAATGATTCTGTGTAGTTTTTATATGAAGATATTCCTTTTTCCACCCTAGGCCCCTTAGCGCAACGAAAGTCAACTTGCAGTTACTTCAGAAAGAGTGTTTCAAAACTCCTCAATCAATAGTAAGGTTCAACTCTGCTAGTTGAATGCACAGATCAGAAAGAAGTCTCGCAGAATGCTTCTGTGTAGTTTTTATTTGAAGATATTACTTTTTCCACTGTAGACCCCATAGCGCTCCGAATGTCTGCTTGCTGTTTCTACAGAAAGAGTGTTTCAGAACTGCTCAATCAAAAACAAGGTTCAACTCTTTTAGTTGAATGCACAGATTGGAAAGAAGTTTTGCAGAATGCTTCAGTGTAGTTTTTGTTTGAAGATATGCCTTTTTCCACTGTAGGCCCCTTAGCGCTCTGAATTTCCGTTTTCGGTTTCTACAGAAAGATTGTTTCAAAACTCCTCAATCAAAAGTAAGTTTCTACTCTGCTAGTTGAATGCACAGATCAGAAATAAGTTTCGAAGAATGCTTCTGTGTAGTTTATATTTGAAGATATTCCTTTTTCCACTGTAGGCCTCTTAGCACTCCAAATGTCCGCTTGCACTTTCTACAGAAAGAGAGTTTCCGAACTTCTCAATCAAAAGTAAGGTTGAACTCTGCTTGTTGAATACACAGATCAGAAAGAAGTTTCACAAAATGCTTGTGTGTAGTTTTTATTTGAAGATATTCCTTTTTCCACTATATGCCCCTTAGCCATCCGAATGTCCGCTTGCCGTTTCTACAGAAAGAGTGTTTCAGAAGTGCTCATTAAAAAGTAAGGTTCAACTCTGCTATTTGAATGCACAGTTCAGGAAGAAGTTTCATAGAATGCTTCTGTGTAGTTTTTATTAGAAGTTATCCCTTGTTCCACTATAGGCCCCTTAGCGCTCTGTATGTCCACTTGCAGTTCCTACAGAAAGAGATTTTCAGAACTTCTCAATCAAAAGTAAGGTTCAACTCTGTTAGATGAATGCACAGATTTGAAAGAAGATTCGCAGAATTCTTCTGTGTAGTTTTTATTTGAACATATTCCTTTTTCCACTATAGGCACCTTAGTAATCAGAATGTCCGCTTGCAGGTTCTACAGAAACATTGTTTCAGAACTTCTCTATCAAAAGTAAGTTGAACTCTGTTATTTGAATGCACAGATCACAAAGAAGTTTCGCAGAATGCTTCTGTGTAATTTTTAGTTGAAGGTAAACCTTTTTCCACTATAGGTCCCTTAGCCCTCCGAATGTCCACTTGCAGTTTCCACAGAAAGAGAGTTTCAATACTCCTCAATCAAAAGTAAGGTTCAACTCTGCTAGTTGAATGCACAGATCAGAAAGAAGTTTCGCAGAATGCTTCTGTGTAGTTTTTATTTGAAGATATTCCTTTTTGCACTATTTTCCCTTTAGCACTCCGAATGTCTGCTTGCAGTTTCTACAAAAGAGAGGTTCAGAACTTCTCAATCTAAAGTAAGGTTCAACTCTTTTAGTTGAATGCACAGATGTGAAAGAAGTTTCACAGAATGCTTCTGTGTAGTTTTTATTTGAAGATATTCCTTTTTCCACTATAGGCCCGTTAGTGCTCCGAATGTCCACTTGCAGTTTCTACAGAAAGAGACTTTCAGAATTTCTCAATCAAAAGTAAGGTTCAAATCTTTTAGTTGAATGCACACATCAGAAACAAGTTTCACCGAATGCTTCTGTGTACTTTCTGTTTGAAGATATTCCTTTTTCCACCGTAGGCCCCTTAGCGCAGAGAATGTCCGCTTGCAATTTCTACAAAAAGTGTGTGTCACAACTGCTCAATCAAATGTAAGGTTCAACTCTGCTAGTTGAATGCACAGAACAGAAAGAAGTTTCGCAGAATTCTTCTGTGTATTTTTTATTTGAAGATATTCTTTTTTCCACTACAGGCTCATTAGCGCTCCGAATGTCCACTTGCACTTTCTACAGAAAGAGTGTTTCAGAGCTTCTCAATCAAAAGCAAGCTTCAACTCTGTTAGTTGAATGCACAGATCAGAAAGAAGTTTCCCAGAATGCTTCCTTGTAGTTTTTACTTGAAGATATTCCTATTTCCACTATTTACCCGCTAGCGCTCCAAATATCCGCTTGCATTTTCTACACAAAGAGAGTTTCAGAACTTCTCAATCAAAAGGAAGGTTCAACTCTGTTAGTTGAAAGCACAGATATGAAAGAAGTTTCGCAGAATGTTTCTGTGTAGTTTTTATTTGAAGATATATCTTTTTCCACTATAAGCCCATTAGCGGTCTGAATTAATGCTTGCCGTTTCTACAGAAAGAGTGTTTCAGAACTGAACAATCAAAAGCAAGTTTCAACTCTGCTAGTTGAATGCACAGAACAGAAAGAAGTTTCGCAGAATTCTCCTTTGTAGTTTTAATTTGAAGATATTTCTTGTTCCATTATAGGCCCCTTAGCGCTCTGAATGTCTGCTTGCAGTTCCTACAGAAAGAGTGTTTCAAAACTCCTCAATCAAAAGTAAGGTTCAACTCTGCTAGTTGAATGCACAGATCAGAAAGAAGTTTTGCAGAATGATTCTGAGTAGTTTTTATATGAAGATATTCCTTTTTCCACCCTAGGCCCCTTAGCACAACGAATGTCAACTTGCAGTTAATTCAGAAAGAGTGTTTCAAAACTCCTCAATCAATAGTAAGGTTCAACTCTGCTAGTTGAATGCGCAGATCAGAAAGAAGTCTCGCAGAATGCTTCTGTGTAGTTTTTATTTGAAGATATTTCTTTTTCCACTATAGACCCCATAGCGCTCTGAATGTCCGCTTGCTGTTTCTACAGAAAGAGTGTTTCAGAACTGCTCAATCAAAAGCAGGGTTCAACTCTGTTAGTTGAATGCACAGATTGGAAAGAATTTTTGCAGAATGCTTCAGTGTAGTTTTTCTTTGAAGATATGCCTGTTTCCACTATAGGCCCGTTAGCGCTCTGAATTTCTGTTTTCGGTTTCTACAGAAAGATTGTTTCAAAACTCCTCAATCAAAAGTAAGGTTCTACTCTGCTAATTGAATGCACAGATCAGAAAGAAGTTTCGAAGAATGCTTCTGTGTAATTTATATTTGAAGATATTCCTTTTTCCACTGTAGGCCTCTTAGCACTCCGAATGTCCGTTTGCACTTTCTACAGAAAGAGAGTTTCCGAACTTCTCAATCAAAAGAAAGGTTCAACTCTGCCTGTTGAATACACAGATCAGAAAGAAGTTTCACAAAATGCTTCTGTGTAGTTTTTATTTGAAGATATTCCTTTTTCCACTGTAGGCCTCTTAGCACTCTGAATGTCCATTTGCACTTTCTACAGAAAGAGTGTTTCAGAACTTCTCATTAAAAGTAAGGTTCAACTCTGCTATTTGAATGCACAGTTCAGAAAGAAGTTTCGTAGAATGCTTCTGTGTAGTTTTTATTAGAAGTTATCCCTTGTTCCACTATAGGCCCCTTAGCACTCCGAATGTCCACTTGCAGTTCCTACAGAAAGAGATTTTCAGAACTTCTCAGTCAAAAGTAAGGTTCAACCCTGTTAGATGAATGCACAGATCTGAAAGAAGATTCGCAGAATGCTTCTGTGTAGTTTTTATTTGAACATATTCTTTTTCCACTATAGGCACCTTAGTGATCTGAATGTCTGCTTCCTGGTTCTACAGAAACAGTGTTCCAGAACTTCTCTATCAAAAGTAAGTTGAACTCTGTTAATTGAATGCACAGATCACAAAGAAGTTTCGCAGAATGCTTCTGTGTAGTTTTTAGTTGAAGGTATAACTTTTTCCACTATAGGTCCCTTAGCCCTCGGAATGTCCACTTGCAGTTTCCACAGAAAGAGAGTTTCAATACTCCTCAATCAAAAGTAAGGTTCAACTCTGCTAGTTGAATGCACAGATCAGAAAGAAGTTTCGCAGAATGCTTCTGTGTAGTTTTTATTTGAAGATATTCCTTTTTGCACTATTTTCCCTTTAGCACTCCGAATGTCTGCTTGCAGTTTCTACAAAAGAGAGGTTCAGAACTTCTCAATCTAAAGTAAGGTTCAACTCTTTTAGTTGAATGCACAGATGTGAAAGAAGTTTCACAGAATGCTTCTGTGTAGTTTTTATTTGAAGATATTCCTTTTTCCACTATAGGCCCGTTAGTGCTCCGAATGTCCGCTTGCAGTTTCCACAGAAAGAGCGTTTCAGAACTTCTCAATCATATATAAGGTTCAACTCTGCTATTTGAATACACAGATCAGAAAGAAGTTTCACCGAATGCTTCTGTGTAGTTTTTATTTGAAGATATTCCTTTTTCCAATATAGGCCCCTTAGCGCTCCGAATGTCCCCTTGCAGTTTCTACAGAAAGAGTGCTTCAAAACTCCTCTATCAAAAGCACGAGTCATCTCTGCTAGTTGAATGCACAGATAAGAAAGAAGTTTAGCAGAATGCTTTTCTGTAGTTTTTATTTGATGATCTTCCTTTTTCCACTACAGGCCCATTAGCGCTGCAAATGTCCACTTGCAGTTCCTACAGAAAGAGGGTTTCAGAACTCCTCAATCAAAAGTAAGGTTCAACTCTGCAAGTTGAATGCACAGATCAGAAAGATGTTTTGCCGAATGCTTCTGCGTAATTTTTATTTGAAGATATTCCTTTTTGCACTATAGGCCTCTTAGCGCTCCGAATGTCCAGTTGCAGTTTCTGCAGAAAGAGTGTTTCAGAACTGCTCAATCAAAAGTAAGGTTCAACTCTGCTACTGTAATGCACAGATCAGAAAGAAGTTTCACAGAATGCTCCTGTGTAGTTTTTATTTGAGCATATTCCTTTTTCCACAATAGGCCCTTTAGTGCTCCGAATGTGCACTTGCAGTTTCTACAGAAAGAGTGTTTCATAACTGCTCAATCAAAAGTAAGGTTCAACTCTGCTAGTTGAAAGCACAGATCAGAAAGAAGTCGGGCAGAATGCTTCTGTGTAGTTTTTATTTGAAGATAATCCTTTTTCCACTATAGGCCACTTAACACTCCGTATGTCCACTTGCAGTTTCTACACAAAGAGTGTTTCCGAACTGCTCAATCAAAAGTAAGGTTCAACTCTGCTTGTTGAATGCACAGATCAGAAAGAAGTTTCACAGAATGCTTCTGTCTAGTTTTTATTTGAAGATATATCTTTTTCCAAAATATGCCCATTAACGCTCCGAATTTCCACCTTCAGTTTCTACAGTAAGAGTGTTTCAGAATTTCTCAATCAAAAGCAAGTTGCAACTCCGCTAGTTGAATGCACAGATCAGAAAGAAGTTTGGCAGAATGCTTCTGTGTAGTTTTTATTTGAAGATATTCCTTTTTCCACTATAGGCCTCTTAACGCTCCGAATGTCCACTTGTAGTTTCTACAGAAAGAGTGTTTCAGAACTGCTTAATCAAAAGCAAGTATCAACTCTGCTAGTTGAATGCACAGATCCGAAAAAAGTTTCGCAGAATGCTTCTGTGTAGTGTTTATTTGAAGATATTCCTTCTTCCACTATAGGCCCCTTAGCGCTCCGAATGTCCACTTGCAGCTTCTAAAGAAACAGTGTTTCAAAACTCCTCAATCAAAAGTAAATTTCAACTCTGCTAGTTGAATGCACAGATCAGAAAGAAGTCTCACAGAATGCTTCTATGTATTTTTTATTTGAAGATAATCCTTTTTCCACTATATTAACATGAGCACTCCAACTGTGCGCTTGCAGTTTCTACACAAAGAGAGTTTCAGAAAATCTCAATCAAAAGAAAAGTTCTACTCTGTTAGTTGAATGCACAGATCAGAAAGTAATTTTGCGGAATTCTTCTGTGTAGCTTTTAACTGAAGATATTCCTTTTTCCACTATAGGCCCCTTTGGGCTCCGAATGTCGCCTAGCAGTTTCTACAGAAAGAGAGTTTCAGAACTGCTCAATCAAAAGTAATTTCTACTCTGCTAGTTGAATGCACAGATCAGAAAGAAGTTTCACAAAATGCTTCTGTGCAGTTTTTATTTGAAGATATTCCTCTTTCCACTATAAGTCCCTCAGCGCTCCAAATGTCCGCTTGCAGTTTCTACAGAAACAGTGTTTCAAAACTCCTCAATAAAAGTAAGGTTCAACTCTGCTAGTTGAATGCACAGATCAGAAAGAAGTCTGGCAGAATACTTCTGTGTATTTTTTATTTGAAGATAATCCTTTTTCCTCTGTAGGAACATTAGCGCTCCGAATGTCCGCTTGCAGTCTCTACACAAAGAGAGTTTCAGAACCTCTCAATCAAAAGTAAGGTTCAACTCTGTTAGTTGAGTGCACAGATCAGAAAGTAGTTTCGCAGAATGCTTCTGTGTAGTTTTTATTTGAAGATATTCCTTTTTTCACTATAGGCCCATTTGCGCTTCCAATGTCCGATGGCAGTTCCTACAGAAAGAGAGTTTCAGAACTTCTCAATGAAAATAAAAGTTCAACTCTGCTAGTTGAATGCACAGATCAGCAAAAAGTTTCGCAGAAGGCTTTTGTGTAGTTTGTATTTGAAGATATTCCTTTTTCCACTATAGGCCCCTTAGCGCTCAGAATGTCTACCTGTAGTTTCTACAGAAAGAGTGTTTCAGAACTGCTCAATCAAAAGTAAAGTTCAACTCCACTAGTTGAATTCACAGATCAGAAACAAGTTTCGCAGAATGCTTTTGTGTAGTTTTTATTTGAAGATATTCCTTTTTCCACCATAGGCCCCTTAGCGCTCCGAATGTCTGCTTGCAGATTCTACAGAAAGAGGGTTTCAGAACTGCTCAATCAAATGTAAGGTTCAACTCTGCTAGTTGAATGCACACAGCAGAAGTAAGTTTCACAGAATGCTTCTCTGTAGTTTTTATTTGAAAATATTCCTTTTCCTACTATAGGCCCATTAGCCCTCCGAATGTCCGCTTGCAGTTCCTACAAAAAGATTGTTTCAAAACTCCTTAATCCAAAGTAAGGTTCAACTCTGCTAGTTAAATGCATTGATCAGAAAGAAGTCTTGCAGAATACTTCTGTGTAGTTTTTAATTGAAAATATTCTTTTTTCCACAATAAGCCCCTTAGCGCTCCGAATGTCCGCTTGCAGTTTCTACAGAAAGAGAGTTTCAGAACTTCTCAATCAAAAGTCAGGTTCAACTATGTTAGTTGAATGCACAGATCAAAAAGAAGTTTCGCAGAATGCTTCTGTGTAGTTTTTATTTGAAGATATTCCTTTTTCCACTATAGGCCCCTTAGCGCTCCGAATGTCTGCTTGCATATTCTACGGAAAGAGAGTTTCAGTTCTTCTCAATCAAAAGCAAGTTTCCACTCTCTTAGTTGAATGCACAGATCAGAAAGTAGTTTTGCAGAATGCTTCTTTGTAGTTTTTATTTGAAGATATTCCTTTATCCACTATTTGCCCCTTAGTGCTCCAAAAGTCCAATTGCAGTTTCTACAGAAAGAGAGATTCATTACCTCTCAA
Organism: Nomascus leucogenys; assembly: GCF_006542625.1. Taxonomy (NCBI): domain Eukaryota; kingdom Metazoa; phylum Chordata; class Mammalia; order Primates; family Hylobatidae; genus Nomascus; species Nomascus leucogenys. The sequence continues at coordinate 222,018 of NW_022097111.1, read as the reverse complement.
TCAAAAGTAGGGTTCAACTCTGTTAGTTGAATGCACAGATCAGAAAGAAGTTTCGCAGAATGCCTGTCTGTAGTTTTTATTTGAAGGTATTTCTTTTTGCACTATAGGCCTCTTAACACTCTGAATTTGCGCTTGCAGTTTCTATAGAAAGAGAGTTACAGAAGAGCTCAATCAAAAGTTAGGTTCAACTCTGCTAGTTGAATGCACGGATCAGAGAGAAGTTTCGCAGAATGCTTCTGTGCAGTTTTTATTTGAAGATATTCCTTTTTCCACTATAGGCCCCTCAGCGCTCTGAATGTCCACTTGCACTTTCTACAGAGAGAGAGTTTCAGAACTTCTCAATCAAAAGTAGGGTTCAACTCTGTTAGTTGAATGCACAGAACAGAAAGAAGTTTTGCAGAATGCTTCTGTGTAGTTTTTATTTGAAGATATTCCTTTTTCCACTATAGGCCCCTTAGCGCTCTGAATGTCTTCTTGCAGTTTCTACAGAAAGAGTGTTTCAGAACTGCTCAATCAAAAGTAAGGCTCAACGTTGCTATTTGAATGCACAGATCAGAGTGAAGTTTCACAGAATTATTCTGTGTAGTTTTTATTTGAAGATATTCATTTTTCCACAAAAGGCCTCTTAGCTCTCCGAATGTCCGCTAGCAGTTTCTACAGAAAGAGTGTTTCAGAACTGCTCAATCAAAAGTAGGTTCAACTCTGCTAGTTGAATGCACAGATCAGAAAGAAGTTTCGCAGAATACTTCTGTGTAATTTTCATTTGAAGATATTCCTTTTTCCAGTATAGGCCCCTTAGCGCTCAGAATGTCCACTTGCCGTGTCTACAGAAAGAGTGTTTCAGAACTCCTCAATCAAAAGTAAGGTACAACTCTGCTAGCTGAATGCACAGATAAGAAAGAAGTTTCGAGGAATGCTTCTGTGCAGTTTTAATTTGAAGATATGGCTTTTTCCACATTAGGCCTCTTAGCGTTCCGAATGTCCACTTGCAATTTCTACAGAAAGAGACTTTCAGAACTTCTCAGTCTAAAGTAAGGTTCAACTCTGTTAGTTGAATGCGCAGATCAGAAAGAACTTTTGCAGAATGCTTCTGTGTAGTTTCTATTTGAAGATATTCCTTTTTCCACTATAAGCCCATTCGTGCTCCAAATTTCCGCTTGCAGTTCTACTGAGAGAGAGTTTCAGAACTTCTCAATCAAAAGTAAGGTTCAACTCTGTCAGTTGAATGCACAGATCAGAAAGTACTTTCGCAGTATCCTTTTGTGCAGTTTTTATTTGAGGATATTCCTTTTTCCACTATAGGCCCATTAGCGCTCTGAATGTCTGCTTGCAGTTTCTACAGAAAGAGTCCATCAGAACTGCTCAATCAAAAGTAAGGTTCAACTCTGCTAGTTGAATGCACAGATCAGAAAGAAGTTTCACAGAATGCTTCTCTGTAGTTTTTATTTGAAGATATTCCTTTTCCACTATAGGCTCCTTTGTGCTCTGAATGTCCGCTTGCAGTTTCTACAGAAAGAGTGTTTCAGAACTGCTCAATAAAAGGAAGGTTCAACTCTGCTAGTAGAATGCACGGATCAGAAAGAAGTTTCGCAGAATTCTTCTGTGTTATTTTTAATTGAAGATATTCCTTTTTCCACTATAGGCCCCTTAGTGCTCCAAATGTCTGATTGCAGTTTCAACAGAAAGAGTGTTTCAGAACCGCTGAATCAAAAGTAAGGTTCAAATCTACTGGTTGAATGCACAAAACAGAAAGAAGTTTTGCAGAATGATTCTGTGTAGTTTTTATTTGAAGATATTCCTTTTTCCATTATAGGCTTCTTAGCACTCTGAATGTCCGCTAGCAGTTTCTACAGAAGGAGTGTTTCAGAACTGTTCAATTAAAAGTAGGTTCAACTCTGCTAGTTGAATGCACAGATCAGAAAGATGTTTCGCAGAATGCTTCTGTGTAGTTTTTATTTGAAGATATTCCTTTTTCCAATATAGGCCCCATAGCTCTCTGAATATCCACTTGCAGTTTCTACAGAAAGCGTGTTTCAGAACTGCACAATCAAAAGTAAGGTTCAACACTGATAGTTGAATTCACACATCAGGAAGAAGTTTCGCAGAATGCTTCTGTTTAGTTTTTATTTGTAGATATTACTTTTTCCACTTAATGCTCTTTTGCGCTCCGAATGTCCGCTTTCAGTTACTACAGAAAGAGATATTCGAAACTCCTCAATCAAAAGTAAGGTTCAACTCTGCTAGTTGAATGCACAGATCAGAAAGGAGTCTTGCAGAATGCTTCTGTGTAGTTTTTATTTGAAGATATTCCTTTTTCAACAACAGGCCTGTTAACGCTCCGAATATGCGCTTGCAGTTTCTACAGAAAGAGAATTTCAGAACTTCTCAACCAAAAGTATAGTTCAACTCTGTTAGTTGAATGCACAGATCAGAAACAAGATTCACAGATTGCTTCTGTGTAGTTCTTGTTTGAAGATATTCCTTTTTCCACTATAGGCCCCTTAGCACTCCGAATGTCCAATTGCAGTTTCTCCTGAAACAGTTTTTCAGAACTCCTCAATCAAAAGTAAGGTTCAACTCTGTTAGTTGAATGCACAGATCGGAAAGAAGATTCGCAGAATGCTTCTGTGCAGTTTTTATTTGAAGATATTCCTTTTTACACTACAGGCCACTTAGCGCTCTGAATGTCCGTTGCAGTTTCTACAGAAAGAGTGTTTCAGAACTGCTCAGTCAAATGTAATGTTCAACTCTGCTAGTTGAATGCAAAGATCAGGAAGAAGTTTCACAGAATACTTCTGTGTAGATTCTATTTGAAGACATTCCTTATTCCACTATAGGCCCCTTAGCTCCCCGAATGTCCGCTTGCAGTTTCAACAGAAAGAGTGTTACAGAACTGCTCAATCAAAAGTAAGGTTCAAATCTGCTAGTTGAATGCACAGATCATAAAGAAGTTTCGCAGAATTCGACTGTGTAGTCTTTATTTGAAGATATTCCTTTTTCCACTATAGGCCCCTTATCGATCCAAATATCCGCTTGCAGTTTCTAGAGAAATAGGGTTTCAGAACTGCTCAATCAAAAGTAACGTTCAACTCTGCTAGTTGAATGCACGGATCAGAAAGGATTTTCACAGAATGCTTCTGTGTAGTTTTCATTTGAAGATATTCCCTTTTCCACTATAGGCCCCATAGCGCTCCGAATGTTCGCTTGCTGTTTCTACAGAAAGAGTGTTTAAGAACTGCACAATCAAAAGTGAGATTTAACTCTGCTAGTTGAATGCACAGATAAGAAAGAACATTCACAGAATGCCTCTGTGTAGTTTTTATTTGAATATAATCCTTTTTCCACTATAGGACAGTTAGCGCTCCGAATGTCCGCTTGCAGTTTCTACAGAAACAGTGTTTCAAATCTCCTCAATCAATAGCAATCTTCAACACTTCTAGTTGAATGCAGAGATCAGAAAGAAGTCTTGCAGAATGCTACTGTGTAGTTTTTATTTGAAGATATTCCTTTTTCCACTATAGGCCTCTTTGGGCTCTGAATGTCTGCTTGCAGTTTCTACAGAAAGAGACTCCCAGAACTTCTAAATCAAAAGTAAGGTTCAACTGTGTTAGTTGAAGGCACAGATCAGAAAGAACTTTCACAGAATTCTTCTGTGTAGTTTTTGTTTGAAGATATTACTTTTTCCACTATAGGCCCCTTGGGCACAGAATGTCTGCTTGCAGTTTCTACAGAAAGAATGTCTCAGAACTGCTCAATAAAAAGTAAGGTTCAGCTCTTCTAGTTGAATGCGCAGATCAGAAAGAAGTTTCACAGAATGCTTCTGTGAAGTTTTTATTTGAATATATTCCTTTTTCCATTATAGGCCACTTAGCGCTCCGAATGTCCGCTTGCAGTTTCTACAGAAATAGTGTTTCAGAAGTGCTCAATCAAAAGTAAGGTTCAACTCTGCTAGTTGAATGAACAAATCAGAAAGAAGTTTCGCAGAATGCTCCTGTGTCGTTTTTATGTGAAGATATTCCTTTTTCCACTATTGTCCCTTTAGCGCTCCGAATGTCCGCTGGCAGTTTCTACAGAAAGAGTGTTTCAGAACTGCTCAATCAAAAGTAAGCTTCAACACTGTTAGTTGAATGCACAGAACAGGAGGAAGTTTCACAGAATGCTTCTGTGTAGTTTTCATTTGAAGATATCACTTTTTCCACTATAGGCCCTTTAGCGCTAGGAATGTCAACCTGCAGTTTCTACAGAAAGAGTGTTTCAGAAGTGCCCAATCAAAATTAAGCTTCAGCTCTGTTAGTAGAATGGACAGAACAGAAAGAATTTTCACAGAATGCTTCTGTGTAGTTTTTATTTGAAGATATCCCTTTTTCCACTATAGTCCCCTTAGCGTTCAGAATGTCAACTTGCAGTTTCTAGAGAAAGAGGGTTTCCGAACTGCTCAATCAAAAGTAAGCTTCAACTCTGTTAGTGGAATGGACAGAACAGAAAAAAGCTTCACAGAATCATTATGTGTAGTTTTTATTTGAAGATATTAGTTTATCCACTATAGGCCCCATAGCGCTCCAAATGTCCACATGCAGTTTCTACAGAAAGACTGTTTCAGAACTGCTCAATCAAAAGTAAGCTTCAACTCTGTTAGTTGAATGCACAGAACAGAAAGATGTTTCACAGAATGCTTCTGTGTAGTTAGTATTTGGAGACATTAATTCTTCCACTGTAGGCTCCTAAGCGCTCTGAATGTACACCGGCAGTTTCTACAGAAAGAATGTTTCAGAACTGCTGAATCAAAAGTAAGCTTCAACTCTGTTAGTGGAATGCACAGAATGGAAAGAAATTTCGCAGAATGCTTCTGAGTAGTTTTTATTTGAAGATATCCCTTTTTCCACCATAGGCCGTTTAGCGCACGGAATGTCAACTTCCAGTCCCTACAGAAAGAGTGTTTCAGAACTGCTCAATCAAAAGTAAGATCCCACTCTCTTAGTTGAATGCAAGGAACAGGAGGAAGTTTCACAGAATGCTTCTGTGTAGTTTTTATTTGAAGATATCCCTTTTTCCACTATAGGCCCTTTAGCGCTAGGAATGTCAACATGCAGTTGCTACAAAAAGAGTGTTTCAGAACTGCTCAATCAAAAGTAAGATTCAAATCTGTTAGTTGAATGCACAGAACAGGAGGAAGTTTCACAGAATGCTTCTGTGTAGTTTTTATTTGAAGATATCCCTTTTTCAACTATAGGCCCTTTAGCGCTCGGAATGTCAACCTGCAGTTTCTACAGAAAGAGTGTTTCAGAACTGCTCAACCAAAAGTAAGCTTCAACTCTATTAGTTTAATGGACAGAAGAGAAAGAAGTTTCACAGAATGCCTCTGTGTAGAGTTTATTTGAAGATAGCCCTTTTTCCACTATTGGCCCCTTAGCGTTCAGAATGTCCACTTGCAGTTTCTACAGAAAGAGTGTTTCAGAACTGCTCAATCAAAAGTAAACTTCAACTCTGTTAGTTGAATGCACAGAACAAAAAGATGTTTCACAGAATGCTTCTGTGTAGTTAGTATTTGGAGATATTAATTTTTGCACTATAGGCCCCTTAGCGCTCTGAATGTACACTTGCAGTTTCTACAGAAAGGGTGTTTCAGAACTGCTCAATCAGAAGTAAGCTTCAACTCTGTTAGTTGAATGCACAGAACAGACAGCAGTTTCGCAGAATGCTTCTGTGTAGTTTTTATTTGAAGATATCCCTTTTTCCACTATAGGCCCTTTAGCGCACGGAATGTCAACTTCCAGTTCCTACATAAAGAGTGTTTCACAACTGCTCAATCAAAAGTAAGCTTCAACTCTGTTACTTGAAAGGACAGAAAAGAAAGAAGTTTCACAGAATGCTTCTGTGTAGTTGTTATTTGAATATATTTCTTTTTCCACTATAGGCCCCTTAACGTGCAGAGAGTCCACTTGCAGTTTCTACAGAAAGAGTGTCTCAGAACTGCTCAATCAAAGTAAGCTTCAACTCTGTTAGCTGAAAGGACAGAACAGAAAGAAGTTTCACTGAATGCTTCTCTGTAGTTTTTTTTGGAGATAATACTTTTTCCACCATAGGACCCTTAGCGCTCTGAATGTCCACTTGCAGTTTCTACAGAAAGTGTGTTTCAGAACTGCTCAATCAAAATTAAGCTTCAACTCTGTTAGTTGAATGCACAGAACAGGAGGAAGTTTCACAGAATGCTTCTGTGTAGTTTTAATTTGAAGATATCCCTTTTTCCACTGTAGGCCCTTTAGCGCTTGGAATGTCAACCTGCAGTTTCTACAGAAAGAGTGTTTCAGAACTGGTCAATCAAAAGTAAGCTTCAACTCTCTTAGTTGAATGCACACAACAGGAGGAAGTTTCACAGAATGCTTCTGTGTAGGTTTTATTTGAAGACATCCCTTTTTCCACTATACGCCCTATAGCGCTGGGAATGTCAACCTGCAGTTTCTACAGAAAGAGTGTTTCAGAACTACTCAATCAAAAGTAAGCTTCAACTCTGTTAGTAGAATGGACAGAACAGAAAGTAGTTTCACAGAATGCTTCTGTGTTGTTTTTATTTGAAGATATTCCTTTTTCCACTCTAGGCCACTTAGCCCTCCGATTGTCCACTTGCACTTTCTACAGAAAGAGTGTATCAGAACTGCTCAATCAAAAGTAAGCTTCACATCTGTTAGTTGAATGCACAGAACAGAAAGAAGTTTCACAGAATGATTCTGTGTAGTTTTTATTTGAAGGTGTCCCTTTTTCCACTATAGGACCCTTAGCGTTCAGAATGTCCAATTGCAGTTTCTACAGAAAGAGTGTTTCAGAACTGCTCAATCAAAAGTTAGCATCAACTCTCTTAGTTAAAGGCACGGAAGAGAAAAAAGTTTCACAGAATGCTTCTGTGTATTTTTATTTGAATATATCCCTTTTTGCACTATAGGCCCCTTAGCGCTCGAAATGTAAACTTGCAGTTTCTACAAAAAGAGTGTTTCAGAACTGCTCAATCAAAAGTAAGCTTCAGCTCTGTTAGTTGAATGGACAGAAGAGAAAGAAGTTTCACAGAATGCTTCTGTGTAGTTTTTATTTGAAGATATTCCTTTTTCCACCCTAGGCCACTTAGCCCTCGGATTGTCCACTTGCAATTTCTACAGAAAGAGTGTTTCAGAACTGCTCAATCAAAAGTTAGCATCAACTCTCTTAGTTAAAGGCACGGAAGAGAAAAAAGTTTCACAGAATGCTTCTGTGTATTTTTATTTGAATATATCCCTTTTTGCACTATAGGCCCCTTTGTGCTCGGAATGTAAACTTGCAGTTTCTACAAAAAGAGTGTTTCAGAACTGCTCAATCAAAAGTAAGCTTCAGCTCTGTTAGTTGAATGGACAGAAGAGAAAGAAGTTTCACAGAATGCTTCTGTGTAGTTTTTATTTGAAGATATTCCTTTTTTGATTATAAGCCCCTTAGTGTTCAGAATATCCACTTTCAGTTTCTACAGAAAGAGTGTTTCAGAACTGCTCAATCAAAAATAAGCTTCAACTCTGTTAGTTGAATGCACAGAACAGAAAGATGTTTCACAGAATGCTTCTGTGTAGTTAGTATATGGAGATATTACTTTTTCCACTACAGGCCCCTTAGCGCTCTGCATGTACACTTGCAGTTTCTGCAGAAACAGTGTTTCAGAACTGCTCAATCAAAAGAAAGCTTCAACTCTGTTACTTGAATGCACAGAACAGAAAGAATTTTCGCAGAACACTTCTGTGTAGTTTTCGTCTGAAGATATCCCTTTATCCACTATAGGCCCTTTAGCGGTCGGAATGTCAACTTGCAGTTTCAAAAGAAAGTGTGTTTCAGAACTGCTCAATCAAAAGTCAGCTTCAACTCTGTTAGTTGAATGGAAAGTAAAGAAAGAAGTTTCACAGAATGCTTCTGTGTAGTTTTTATTTGAAGATATTCCTTTTTCCACTATAGGCCCCTTAGCATTCAAAATGTCCACTTGCAGTTTGTACAGAAAGAGTGTTTCTGAACTGCTCAATCAAAAGTAGGCTTCAACACTGTTAGATGAATGCCCACAAAGAAAGAAATTTCACAGAATGCTTCTGTGTAGTTTTTATTTGGAGATATCCCGTTTTCCACTATAGGCCCCTTAGCGTTCAAAATGTCCACTTGCAGTTTCCACAGAAAGAGTGTTTCAGAACTGCGCAATCAAAAGTACACTTCAACTCTGTTAGTTAAATGGACGGAACAGAAAGTAGTTTCACAGAATTCTTCTGTGTAGTTTTTATTTGTTGACATTTCTTTTTCCACTACGGGCGCCTTAGTGCTCCGAATGTCCACTTGCAGTTTCTACAGAAAGGGTGTTTCAGAACTCCTGAATCAAAGTAAGCTTCAACACTGTTAGTTGAATTCACAGAACAGAAATAAGTTTCACAGCATGCTTCGGTGTACTTTTTATTTGAAGATATCTCTTTTTCCACTATACGCCCTTTAGCGCTCGGAATGTCAACTTACAGTTTCTACAGAAAGAGCGTTTCAGAACTGCTCAATCAAACGTACGCTTCAACTCTGTTAGTTGAATGGACAGAGCAGAAAAAAGTTTCACAGAATGCTTCTGTGTAGTTTTTATTTTGAGATACTACATTTTCCACTATAGGCCTCTTAGCCCTGCGAATGTCCACTTGCAGTTTCTACAGAAAGAGTGTTTCAGAACTGCTCAATCAAAAGTAAGCTTGAACTCTGTTAGTTGAATGCACAGAACAGAAAGAAGTTTCACAGAATGCTTCTGTATACTATTTATTTGAAGATATCCCTTTTTCCAGTATAGGCCCCTTAGCGCTCCGAATGTCAACTTGCGGTTTCTACCGAAAGAGTGTTTCAGAACTACTAAATCAAAAGTAAGACTCAACTCTCTTAGTTGAATGGACAGAACGGGAAGAAGATTCACAGAATGCTTCTGTGTAGTTTTTATTTGAAAATATTCCATTTTCCCTAAAGTACCCTTAGAGCTCCGAATGTCCACTTGCAGTTTCGACAGAAAGATTGTTTCAGAACTGCACAATCAAAGGTAAGCTTCCACTCTGTTAGTTGAATGCACAGAACAGAAAGAAGTTTCACAGAATGCTTCTGTGTAGTTTTTATTGGGAGATATTCCTTTTTCCACAATAGGCCCCTTAGCGCTCGGAATGTCAACTTGCAGTTTCTACAGAAAGAGTGTTTCAGAACTGCTCACTGAAAAGTAAGCTTCAACTCTGTTAGTTGAATGCACAGAACAGAAAGGAGTTTCACAGAATGCTTCTGTGTAGTTTTTATTAGAACCTATTCCTTTTATGATTATAGGCCCCTTAGCGTTCAGCATATGAACTTGCAGTTTCTACAGAAAGAGTGTTTCAGAACTGCTCAATCAAAAGTAAGCTTCAACTCTGTTACTTGAATGCACAGAACAGAAAAAAGTTTCACAGAATGATTCTGTGTAGTTTTTATTTGAAGGTATCCCTTTTTCCACTATAGGACCCTTAGCGTTCAGAATGTCCAATTGCAGTTTCTACAGAAAGAGTGTTTCAGAACTGCTCAATCAAAAGTTAGCATCAACTCTCTTAGTTAAAGGCACAGAACAGAAAAAAGTTTCACAGAATGCTTCTGTGTATTTTTATTTGAATATATCCCTTTTTGCACTATAGGCCCCTTTGTGCTCGGAATGTAAACTTGCAGTTTCTACAGAAAGAGTGTTTCAGAACTGTTCAATCAAAAGTAAGCTTCAGCTCTGTTAGTTGAATGGACAGAAGAGAAAGAAGTTTCACAGAATGCTTCTGTGTAGTTTTTATATGAAGATATTCCTTTTTTGATTATAGGCCCCTTAGCTTTCAGAATATCCACTTTCAGTTTCTACAGAAAGAGTGTTTCAGAACTGCTCAATCAAAAATAAGCTTCAACTCTGTTAGTTGAATGCACGGAACAGAACGATGTTTCACAGAATGCTTCTGTGTAGTTAGTATATGGAGATATTACTTTTTCCATTACAGGCCCCTTAGCGCTCTGCATGTACACTTGCAGTTTCTGCAGAAACAGTGTTTCAGAACTGCTCAATCAAAAGAAAGCTTCAACTCTGTTACTTGAATGCACAGAACAGAAAGAATTTTCACAGAACACTTCTGTGTAGTTTTTGTTTGAAGATATCCCTTTATCCACTATAGGCCCTTTAGCGGTCAGAATGTCAACTTGCAGTTTCTAAAGAAAGAGTGTTTCAGAACTGCTCAATCAAAAGTCAGCTTCAACTCTGTTAGTTGAATGGAAAGAAAAGAAAGAAGTTTCACAGAATGCTTCTGTGTAGTTTTTATTTGAAGATATTCATTTTTCCACTATAGGCCCCTTAGCGTTCAAAATGTCCACTTGCAGTTTGTACAGAAAGAGTGTTTCAGAACTGCTCAATCAAAAGTAAACTTCAAATCTGTTAGTTGAATGCACAGAACAGAAAGAAGTTTCACAGAATGCTTCTGTGTAGTTTTTATTTGAAGATATCCCTTTTTCCACTATAGGCCCCTTAGCGTTCAGAATGTCCACTTGCGGTTACTACAGAAAGAGTGTTTCAGAACGGCTGATTCAAAAGTAAGCATCAACTCTGTTAGTTGAATGCACAGAACCGAAAGAAGTTGCGCAGAATGATTCTGTGTTGTTTTTATTTGAAGATATCCCTTTTTCACTGTAGGCCCCTTAGCGTTCAGAATGTCCACTTGCAGTTTCTACAGAAAGAGTGTTTCATAATTGCTCAATCAAAAGTAAGCTTCAACTCTGTTAGTTAAATGGACAGAACAGAAAGAAGTTTTACAGAATGCTTATGTGTAGTTTTTATTTGAAGGTATTTCTTTTTCTACTCTAGGCCCCTTAGCGCTCCAAATATCCACTTGCAGTTTCTACAGAAAGAGTTTTTCAGAACTGCTCTATCAAAAGTAAGCTTCAACACTGTTTGTTGAATGCACAGAACAGAAAGAAGTTTCACAGAATGCTTATGTATAGTTTTCATTTGAAGATATTCCTTTTTCCACTATAGGCCCCTTAGCGCTCCGATTGTCCAATTACAGTTTCTACAGAAAGTGTGTTTCAGAACTGCTGAATCAAAAGTAAGTTACAAATCTGTTAGTTGAACGGACAGAACAGAAAGAAGTTTCACAGAATGATTCTGTGTAGTTTTTATTTGGAGATATTACTTTTTCCAGTACAGGCCACTTATCGCTCCGAATGTCCACCTGCAGTTTCTACAGAAAGGGTGTTTCAGAACTGCTGAATCAAGAGTAACCTTCAACTCTGTTAGTTGAATGCACAGAAAAGAAATAAGTTTCACAGAATGCTTCTGTGTTGTTTCTATTTGAAGATATCACTTTTTCCCCTATAGGCCCTTCAGCGCTCGGAATGACAACTTGTAGTTTCTACAGAGTTTTTCAGAACTGCTCAATCAAAAGTAAGCTTCAACTCTGTTAGTTGAATGGACAGAACAGAAAGAAGATCACAGAATGCTTATGTTTAGTTTTTATTTGAAGATATTCCTTTTTCCACTACAGGCCCCTTATCGCTCCGAATGTCCACTTGCATTTTCTACAGAAAGAGTGTTTCAGACCTGCTCAATCAAAAGTAAGCTTCAACACTGTTTGCTGAATGCACAGTACAGAGAAAAGTATCACAGAATTCTTCTGTGCAGTTTTTATTTGAAGATATACCTTTTTCCACTGTAGGCCCTTTAGCGCACGGAATGTCCACTTGCAGTTTCTACAGAGAGAGTGTTTCAGAACTGCTCAATCAAAAGTAAGCTTCAACTCTGTTAGTTGAATGAACAGAACAGAAAGAAGTCGCACAGAATGCTTCTGTGTAGTTTTTATTTGGAAATATTTTTTTTTCCACTATAGGCTCATTAGCGCTCGGAATGTCAACTTGCAGTTTCTACAGAAAGAGTGTTTCAGAACTGCTCAATCAAAAGTAAGCTTCAACCCTGTTAGTTGAATGCACAGAACGAAAAGAAGTCTCACAGAATGCTTCTGTGTAGTTTTTATTTGCAGATATTACTTTTTCCACTGTAGGCCCCTTAGCCCTCCGAAAGTCCACCTGCAGTTTCCACAGAAAATGTGTCTCTGAACTGCTCAATCAAAAGTAAGCTTCAACTCTTTTATCTGAATGCACAGAACAGAAAGAAGATTCACAGAATGCTTCTGTGTAGTATTTACTTGAACATATCCCTTTCTCCACTGTAGGCCCTTTAGCGCTCGGAATGTCAACTTACAGTTTCAACAGAAAGAGTGTTTCAGAAATGCTCAATCAAAAGCAAGCTTCAACTCTTGTTAGTTGAATGGACAGAACAGAAAGAAGTTTCACAGAGTGCTTCTGTGTAGTTTTTATTTGAAGAAATTCCTTTTTCCACTATAGGCCCCTTAGCGCTCCGAATCTCCACTTGCAGTTTCTACAGAAAGAGTGTTTATGAACTGCACAATCAAAAGTAAGATTCAACTCTGTTAGTTGAACGCACAGAACAGAAAGAAGTTTCACAGACTGCTTCTGTGTAGTTATTAATTGAAGATAATCCTTTTTCCACTCTAGGCCCCTTAGCGCTCCAAATGTCGACTTGCAGTTTCTACAGAAAGAGCGTTTCAGAACTGCTCAATATAAAGTAACCTTCAACTCTGTTAGTTGAATGGACAGAACAGAAAGAAGTTTCAGAGAATGCTTCTGTGTAGTTTTTATTTGAATATATTACTTTTTCCACTATAGGCCCCTTAGCCTTCAGAATGTCCACCTGCAGTTTCTACAGAAAGAGTGTTTCAGAACTGCTCAACCAAAAGTAAGCTTCCACTCTGTTAGTTGAATGCACAGAACAGAAAGAAGTTTCACAGAATGCTTCTGTGTAGTTTTTATTTGAAGATATTTCTTTTTCCACTATAGGCCCCTTCACCTTCCGAATGTCCACTTGCAGTTTCTACACAAAGTGTATTTCAGAACTGCACAATCAAAAGTAAGCTTCAACTCTGTTAGTTGAATGCACCGAAGAGAAAGATGTTTCACAGAATGCTTCTGTGTAGTTAGTATTTGTAGATATTCCTTTTTCCACTATTGGCCACTTAGCGCTCTGAATGTACACTTGCAGTTTCTAAAGAAAGGGGGTTTCAGAACTGCTCAATCAAAAGTATGATTCAACTCTGTTAGTTGAATGCACTGAAGAGAAAGATGTTTCACAGAATGCTTCTGTGTATTTAGTATTTGGTGATATTCCTTTTTCCACTATTGGCCGCTTAGCGCTCTGAATGTACACTTGTAGTTTCTGAAGAAAGGGGGTTTCAGAACTGCTCTATCAAAAGCATGATTCAACTCTGTTAGTTGAATGCACAGAACAGAAAGCAGTTTCGCAGAATGCTTCTGTGTAGTTTTTATTTGAAGATAACTCTTTATCCACTATAGGCCCTTTAGCGGTCGGAATGTCAACTTGCAGTTTCTACAGAAAGTGTGTTTCAGAACTGTTCAATCAAAAGTCAGCCTCAACTCTGTTAGTTGAATGGACAGAATAGACAGAAGTTTCAGAGAATGCTTCTGTGTAGTATTTATTTTAAGATATTCCTTTTTCCACTACAGGCCCCTTAGCGCTCCAATTGTCCACTTGCAGTTTGTACAGAAAGAGTGTTTCAGAGCTGCCCAATAAAAAGTAAACTTCAACTCTGTTAGTTGTATGCACAGAACAGAAATAAGTATCACAGCATGCTTCTGTGTAGTTTTTATTTGAAGATATCCCTTTTTCCACTATAGGCCCTTTAGCGCTAAGAATGTCAACTTGAAGATTCTACAGAAAGTCTGTTTCAGAACTGCTCAATCAAAAGTAAGCTTCAACTCTGTTGGTTGAATGGACAGAACAGAAAGAAGTTGCACAGAATGCTTCTGTGTAGTATTTATTTGAAGATATCCCTTTTTCCACTATAGGCCCTTTAGCACTCAGAATGTCCACTTGCAGTTTCTACAGAAAGAGTGTTTCAGAACTGCTCAATCAAAAGCGAGCTTCAACTCTGTTAGTTGAATGGACAGAACAGAAAGAAGTTTCACAGAATGCTTCTGTGGAGTTTTTATTTGAAGATATTCCTTTTGCCACTATAGGAAAATTTGTGCTCCGAATATCCACTTGCAGTTTCTACAGAAAGAGTGTTTCAGAACTGCTCAATCAAAACTAAGCTTCAACTCTGTTAGTTGAATGCACAGAACAGAAAGAAGTTGCACAGAACGCTTCTGTGTAGTTTTTAAATGAAGATAATCCTTTTTCCACTATAGGCCCCTTAGCGCTCCTAATGTCCACTTGCAGTTACTACAGAAAGGGTTTTTCAGAACTGCTCAATCAAAAGTAAGTTTCAACTCCGTTAGTTGAATGCGCAGAACAGAAAGAAGTTTCACAGAATGTTTCTGTGTTCTTTTTATTTTGAGATACTAGTTTTTCCACTATAGGCCACTTAGCCCTGCGAATGTCCACTTGCAGTTTCTACAGAAAGTGTGTTTCTGAACTGCTCAGTCAAAAGTAAGCTTCAACTCTGTTAGTTGAATGCAGAGAACAGAAAGAATTTTCACAGAATGCTTCTGTGTAGTTTTTATCTGAACACATCCCTTTATCCACTCTAGGCCCAACAACACTCTGAATGTCAACTTGCAGTTTCTACAGAAAGAGTTTTTCAGAACTGCTCAATCAAAAGTAAGCTTCAACTCTGTTAGTTGAATGGACAGAACAGAAAGAAGTTTCACAGAATAATTATGTGTAGTTTTATTTGAAGATATTCCTTTTTCCACTATAGGCCCCTTAGCGCTCCTAATATCCACATTCAGTTACAACAGAAAGAGTGTTTCAGAACTGCTCAAAAAAAGTAAGCTTCAACTCTGTTAGTTGAATGCACAGAACAGAAAGATGTCTCACAGAATGCTTGTGTGTAGTTAGTATTTGGAGATATTAATTTTTCCACTGTAGGCCCCTTAGCGCTCTGAATGTACACTGGCAGTTTCTACAGAAAGGGTGTTTTAGAACTGCTCCATCAAAAGTAAGTTCAACTCTGTTAGTTGAATGCAAGGTACAGAAAGAAGTTTCGCAGAATGCTTCTGTGTACATTTTATTTGTAGATATTCCTTTTACCACTGTAGGCCCTTTGGCGCACGGAATGTCAACTTCCAGTTTCTAGAGAAAGAGTGTTTAAGAACTGCTCAATCAAAAGTAAGCTTCAACTCTGTTAGTTGAAGGGACAGAAAAGAAAGAAGTTTCACAGAATGCTTCTGTGTAGTTTTTATTTGAATGTATTCCTTTTTCCACTATTGGCCCTTTTCGTTCAGAAAGTCCACTTGCAGTTTCTACAGAAAGAGTGTTTCAGAACTGCTCAATCAAAATTAAGCTTCAACTCTGTTATTTGAATGCACAGACAGGAGGAAGTTTCACAGAATGCTTCTGTGTAGTATTTATTTGAAGATATCCCTCTTTCCACTATAGGCCCTTTAGCGCTAGGATTGTCAACCTACAGTTTCTACAGAAAGAGTGTTTCAGAACTGCTCAAACAAAGGTAAGCTTCAACTCTGTTAGTTGAATGCACAGTACAGGAGGAAGTTTCACAGAATGCTTCTGTGTAGTTTTTATTTGAAGATATCCCTTTTTAAACTATAGGACCTTTAGCGCTAGGAATGTCAACCTGCAGTTTCTACAGAAAGAGTGATTCAGAACTGCTCAATCAAAGGTAAGCTTCAACTCTGTTAGTAGAATGGACAGAACAGAAAGATGTTTCACAGAATGCTTCTGTGTAGTTTTTATTTGAAGATATTACTTTATCTGCTGTAGGCCCCTGAGCCCACCGAATGTCCACTTGCAGTTTCTATAGGAAGAGTGTTTCAGAACTGCTCAATCAAAAGTCAGCTTCAACTCTGTTAGTTGAATGGACAGAAAAGAACGAAGTTTCACAGAATGCTTCTGTGCAGTTTTATTTGAAGATATTCCTTTTTCCACTATAGGCCCCTTAGCGTTCAGACTGTCCACTTGCAGTTTGTACAGAAAGAGTGTTTCAGAACTGCTCAATCAAAAGTAAGCTTCAACTCTGTTAGTTGAATGCACAGAAAGAAAGAAGTTTCACAGAATGCTTTGGTGTAGTTTTTATTTGAAGATATCCCTTTTTCCACTATAGGCCCTTTATGGCTCGGGATGTCAACTTGCAGTTTCCACAGAAATATTGTGTCAGAACTGCTCAATCAAAAGTACGCTTCAACTCTGTTAGTTGAATGGACAGAACAGAAAGAAGTTTCACAGAATGCTTCTGTGTAGTTTTCATTTGAAGATAGCTCTTTTTCCACTATTGGCCCCTTAGCGTTCAGAATGTCCACTTGCAGTTTCTACAGAAAGAGTGTTTCAGAACTGCTCAATCAAAAGTAAGCTTCAAACCTGTTAGTTGAATGCACAGAACACAATGAAGTTTCACAGTATGCTTCTGTGTACTTTTAATTTCTAGATATGACTTTTTCCCCTGTAGGACCCTTAGTGCTCTGAACGTAGACATGCAGTTTCCACACAATGGGTGTTTCAGAACTTCTCAATCAAATGTATGCTTCAACTCTGTGAGTTGAATGCACAGAACAGAAAGAAGTTTCACAGAATGCTTCTGTGTAGTTTTTACTTGAAGATATTCCTTTTTCCACTATAGGCCCCTTAGCGCTCGGAAAGTCAACTTGCAGTTTCTACAGAAAGAGTGTTTCAGTACTGCCCAATCAAAGGTCTGCTTCAACTCTGTTAGTTGAATGCACTGAACAGAAAGAAGTTTCACAGAATGCTTCTGTGTAGTTTTTATTTGGAGATATTACTTTTTCCACTATAGGCCCCTTAGCGCTCCGAATGTCCACTTGTAGTTTCTAGAGAAAGGGTGTTTCAGAACTGCTCAATCAAAAGTAAGCTTCAATTCTGTTAGTTGAATGCACAGAACAGAAAGACGTTTCACAGTATACTTCTGTGTAGTTTTTATTTGAAGATATCCCTTTTTCCAATATAGGCTCCTTAGCGCTCAGAATGTCCAATTGCAGTTTCTACAGAAAGAGTGTTTCAGAACTGCTCAATCAAAGTACGTTTCAAATCTGTTAGTTGAATGGACAGAACAGAAAGATGTTTCACAGAATGCTTCTGTGTAGTTTTTATTTGTTGATATTACTTTTTCCACTACAGGCGCCTTAGCGCACCGAATGTCCACTTGCAGTTTCTACAGAAAGGGTGTTTCAGAACTGCTGATTTAAAAGTAAGCTTCAACCCTGTTAGTTCAATGCACAGAACAGAAAGAAGTTTCACAGAATGCTTCTGTGTAGTTTTTACTTGAAGATATTCCTTTTCCCACTACAGGCCCCGCAGCGCTCCGAATGTCCACTTGCAGTTTCTACAGAAAGAGTGTTTCAGAACTGCTCAATCAAAAGTAAGCTTCAACTCTGTTAGTTGAATGCGCAGAACAGAAATAAGTTTCACAGCATGCTTCTGTGTAGTTTTTATTTGAAGATATCCCTTTTTCCACTATAGGCCTTTTAGCGCTCGGAATGTCAACTTGCAGTTTCTACAGAGTGTTTCGGACCTGCTCAATCAAAAGTAAGCCTCAACTCTGTTAGTTGAATGGACAGAACAAATAGAAGTTACACAGAATGCTTCTGTGTAGTTTTTACTTGAAGATATTCCTTTTTCCACTATAGGCCCCTTAGCTCTCTGAATGTCCACTTGCAGTTTCTACAGAAATAGATTTTCAGAACTACTCAATCAAAAGTATGCTTCAACTCTGTTAGTTGAATGCACAGAACACAAAGATGTTTCACAGCATGCTTCTGTGTAGTTTTTATTTGAAGTTATCCCTTTTTACATAATAGGACGCTTAGCGCTCGGAATGTCAACTTGCTGTTTCTACATAAAGAGTGTTTCAGAACTGCTCAATCAAAACTAAGCTTCAAATCTGTTAGTTGAATGCACAGAACAGAAAGAAGTTTCACAGAATGCTTCTGTGTAGTTTTCATTTGAAGATAACTCTTTTTCCACTATTGGCCCCTTAGCGTTCAGAAGGTCCAATTGCAGTTTCTACAGAAAGAGTGTTTCAGAACTGCTCAATCAAAAGTAAGCTTCAAACCTGTTAGTTGAATGCACAGAACACAATGAAGTTTCACAGTATGCTTCTGTGTAGTTTTTATTTCTAGATATGACTTTTTCCACTGTAGGACACTTAGTGCTCTGAAGGTAGACATGCAGTTTCTACACAATGGGTGTTTCTGAACTGCTCACTCAAAAGTATGCTTCAACTCTGTTAGTTGAATGCACAGAACAGAAAGAAGTTTCACAGAATGCTTCTGTGTAGTTTTTACTTGAAGATATTCCTTTTTCCACTATAGGCCCCTTAGCGCTCGGAATGTCAACTTGCAGTTTCTACAGAAAGAGTGTTTCAGAACTGCTCAATCAAAGGTGTGCTTCAACTCTGTTAGTTGAATGCACTGAACAGAAAGAAGTTTCACAGAATGCTTCTGTGTAGTTTTTATTTGGAGATATTAGTTTTTCCACTATAGGCCCCTTAGCGCTCCGAATGTCCACTTGTAGTTTATACAGAAAGGGTGTTTCAGAACTGCTCAATCAAAAGTAAGCTTCAATTCTGTTAGTTGAATGCACAGAACAGAAAGACGTTTGACAGAATGCTTCTGTGTAGTTTTTATTTGAAGATATCCCTTTTTCCACTATAGGCTCCTTAGCGTTCAGAATGTCCACTTGCAGTTTCTACAGAAAGAGTGTTTCAGAACTGCTCAATCAAAGTACGCTTCAACTCTGTTAGTTGAATGGACAGAACAGAAAGAAGTTTCACAGAATGCTTCTGTGTAGTTTTTATTTGTTGATATTAGTTTTCCACTACAGGTTCCTTAGCGCTCCGAACGTCCACTTGCAGTTTCAACAGAAAGGGTGTTTCAGAACTGCTGATTCAAAAGTAAGCTTCAACCCTGTTAGTTCAATGCACAGAACAGAAAGAAGTTTCACAGAATGCTTCTCTGTAGTTTTTACTTGAAGATATTCCTTTTTCCCCTATAGGCCCCTTAGCACTCCGAATGTCCACTTGCAGTTTCTACAGAAAGAGCGTTTCAGAGCTGCTCAATCAAAAGTAAGCTTCAACTCTGTTAGCTGAAAGGACCGAACAGAAAGAAGTTTCACTGATTGCTTCTGTGTAGTTTTTTTTGTAGATATTACTTTTCCACTATAGGTCCCTTAGCGCTCCAAATGTACACTTGTAATTTCTAAAGAAAGGGTGTTTCAGAACTGCTCAATCGAAAGTAAGCTTCAATTCTGTTAGTTGAATGCACAGAAGAGAAAGACGTTTAACAGAATGCTTCTGTGTAGTTTTTATTTATAGAAATTCCTTTTTCCACTATAGGCCCCTTAGCGCTCTGAATCTGCACTTGCACTTTCTACAGAAAGAGTGTTTAAGAACTGCACAATCAAAAGTAAGATTCAACTCTGTTAGTTGAACGCACAGAACAGAAAGATGCTACACAGAATGCTTCTGTGTAGTTATTTATTGAAGATAATCCTTTTTCCACTATAGGCCCCTTAGCGCTCCAAATGTCGACTTGCTGTTTCTACAGAAAGAGTGTTTCAGAGCTACTCAATCAAAAGTAAGCTTCTACTCTGTTTGTTGAATGGAGAGAACAGAAAGAAGTTTCACAGAATGCTTCTGTATAGTTTTTATTTGGAGATATTCCTTTTTCCACTACAGGCCCCTTGGCATTCAGATTGTCCACTTGCAGTTTCTACAGAAAGAGAGTTTCAGAATTGCTCAATCAGAAGTAAGCTTCAACTCTGTTAGTTGAATGCATGGAACAGAAAGAAGTTTCACGGAATGCTTCTGTGTAGTTTTTATTTGGAGATATTTCTTTTTCAACTATAGGCCCCTTAGCGCTCCGAATGTCCACTTCCAGTCTCTACAGAAAGGGTGTTTCAAAGCTGCTCAATCAAAAGTAAGCTTCAAGTCTATTAGTTGAATGCACAGAAGAGAAAGAAATTTCACACAACGTTTCTGTGTAGTTTTTATTCAAAGATATCCCTTTTTTCACTATACGCCCTTTAGCGCTCGGAATGTGAACTTGCAGTTTCTACAGAAAGAGTGTTTCAGAACTGCTCAATCAAAAGTAAGCTTCAACTCTGTTAGTTGAATGCACAGAACAGAAAGAAGTTTCACAGAATGCTTCTGAGTAGTTTTTATTTGAATATATTCCTTTTTCCACAATAGGCCCCTAAGCCTTCAGAATGTCCACTTGCAGTTTCTACAGAAAGAGTGTTTCAGAACTGCTCTATCAAAAGTAAGCTTCAACTCTGTTAGTTGAATGCACCGAAGAGAAAGATGTTTCACAGAATGCTTCTGTGTAGTTAGTATTTGGAGATATTCCTTTTTCCACTATAGGCCCCTTAGCGCTCTGAATGTCCACTTGCAGTTTCTAAAGAAAGGGTGTTTCAGAACTTCTCATTCAAAAGTATGATTCAAGTCTCTTAGTTGAACGCACAGAACAGAAAGTAGTTTCGCAGAATGCTTGTGTGTAGTTTTGATTGGAATATATCCCTTTTTCCACTACAGGCCCATTAGCGCACGGAATGTCAACTTCCAGTTTCTACAGACAGAGTGTTTCAGAACTGCCCAATCAAAAGTAAGCTTCAACTCTGTTAGTTGAAAGGACAGAAAAGAAAGTAGTTTCACAGAATGCTTCTGTGTAGATTTATTTGAATATATTCCCTTTTCCACTATAGGCCCCTTATCGTTCAGAATGTCCACTTGCAGTTTCTACAGAAAGAGTGTTTCAGAACTGCTCAATAAAAAGTAAGCTTCAACTCTGTTAGTTGAATGCACAGAACACAAAGGAGTTTCACAGACTGCTTCTGTGTAGTTAGTATTTGGAGATATTCCTTTTTCCAATATAGGCCCTTTGGCGCTCTGAATTTCCACCAGCATTTTCTACAGAAAGGGTGTTTCAGAACTGCTCAATCAAAAGTATGCTTCAATTCTGTTAGCTGAATGCACTGAACGGAAAGGAGATTCACAGAATGCTTCTGTGTAGTTTTTATTTGAAGATATCCCTTTTTCCATTATAGGCCCTTTATCGGTCGCAAAGTCAACTTGCTCTTTCTACAGAAAGAGTTTTTCAGAACTGCTCAATCAAAAGTAAGCTTCAACTCTGTTAGTTGAATGCACAGAACAGAAAGAAGTTTCACAGAATGCTTCTGTGTAGTTTTTATTTGAAGATATCCCTTATTGCAGTCTAGGCCCCCTAGCGTTCAGAATGTCTACTTGCAGTTTCTACAGAAAGAATGTTTCAGAACTGCTCAATCAAAAGTAAGCTTCAACCCTGTTAGTTCAATGCACAGAACAGAAATAAGTTTCACAGCATGCTTCTGTGTAGTTTTTATTAGAATATATCCCTTTTTCCACTATAGGCCCTTTAGCGATCAGAATGTCAACTTGCAGTTTCCTCAGAAAGAGTGTCTCAGAACTGCTCAATCAAAAGTCAGCTTCAACTCTGTTAGTTGAATGGATAGAACAGGAAGCAGTTTCACAGAATGCTTCTTTGTAGTTTTTATTTGAAGATATCCCTTATTCCACTCTAGGCCCCCTAGCTTTCAGAATGTCTACTTGCAGTTTCTACAGAAAGAGTGTTTCAGAACTGCTCAATCAAAAGTAAGCTTCAACCCTGTTAGTTCAATGCACAGAACAGAAAGAAGTTTCACAGCATGCTTCTGTGTAGTTTTTATTTGAAGATATCCCTTTTTCCACTATAGGCCCTTTAGCGCTCGGAATGTCAACTTGCAGTTTCCTCAGAAAGAGTGTCTCAGAACTGCTCAATCAAAAGAAAGCTTCAACTCTGTTAGTTGAATGCACAGAACAGAAAGAAGTTTCACAGAATGCTTCTGTGTAGTTTTTACTTGAAGATATTCCTTTATCCACTATAGGCCCCTTAGCGCTTGGAATGTCAACTTGCAGTTTCTACAGAAAGAGTGTTTCAGAACTGCTCAATCAAAGTACGCTTCAACCCTGCTAGTTGAATGGACAGAACAGAAAGAAGTTTCACAGAACGCTTCTGTGTAGTTTTTATTTGTTGATATTACTTTTTCCACTACAGGTGCCTTAGTGCTCCGAATGTCCACTTGCAGTTTCTACAGAAAGGGTGTTTCAGAACTGCTGATTCAAAAGTAAGCTTCAACCCTGTTAGTTAGTTCAATGCACAGAACAGAAAGAAGTTTCACAGAATGCTTCTGTGTAGTTTTTATTTGAAGATATCAATTTTTCCACTATAGGCCCTTTAGCGCTCGGAATGTCAACTTGCAGTTTCTACAGAGTGTTTCAGAACCAGTCAATCAAAAGTAAGCTTCAACTCTGTTAGTTGAATGCACAGAATGGAAAGAAGTTTCACAGAATGCTTCCTTATAGTTTTTATTTCAAGATATCCCTTTTTCCACTATAGGCCACTTAGCGCTAGGAATGTCAACTTGCAGTTTCTACCGAAAGAGTTTTTCAGAACTACTCAATCAAAAGTAAGTTTCCACTCTGTTCGTTGAATGGACAGAACGGAAAGAAGTTTCTCAGAATGCTTCTGTGTACTTTTTATTTGAAAATATCCCATTTCCGCTAAAGTCCCCTTAGCGCTCCGAATGTCCACTTGCAGCTTCTACAGAAAGAGTGTTTCAGAACTGCTCAATCAAAGGTAAGCTTCAACTCTGTTATTTGAATGCACAGAATAGAAAGGAGTTACACAGCATGCTTCTGTATGGTATTTATTTGGAGATATCCCTTTTTCCGCTATAGGCCCTTTAGCGCTCTGAATGTCAACATGCAGTTTCTACAGAAACAGTGTTTCAGAACTGCTCAATCAAAAGTAAACTACAACACTGTTAGTTGAATGTACAGAACAGAAAGAAGTTTCACAGAGTACTTCTGTGTAGTTTTTACTTGAAGATATTCCTTTTTCCACTATAGGCCCCATAGCGTTCAGAATGTCCGCTTGCAGTTTCTACAGAAAGAGTGTTTCAGAACTGCTCAATCAAAAGTATGCTTCAACTCTTTCAGTTGAATGCACAGAACACAAAGAAGTTTCACAGTATGCTTCTGTGTAGTTTTTATTTGGAGATATGTCTTTTTCCCCTGTAGGACCCTTAGTGCTCTGAAGGTACAGTTGCAGTTTCTATAGAATGGGTGTTTGAGAACTGCTCAATCAAAAGTATGCTTCAGCTCTGTTAGTTGAATGCACAGAACAGAAAGAAGTTGCACAGAAAGCTTCTGTGCAGTTTTTATTTGAAGATATTCCTTTTTCCACCATAGGCCCTTCAGCGCATGGAATGTCCACTTGCAGTTTCTACAGAAAGAGTGTTTCAGAACTGCTCAATCAAAAGTAAGCTTCAACTCTGTTAGCTGAAAGGACAGAATAGAAAGTACTTTCACTGAATGCTTCTGTGTAGATTTTTTTGGAGATATTACTTTTTCCACTATAGGCCCCTTAGCGCTCCGAATGTCCACTTGTAATTTCTACAGAAAGTGTGTTTCAGAACTGCTCAATCAAAAGTAAGCTTCAATTCTGTTAGTTGAAGGCACAATACAGAAAGACGTTTCACAGAATGCTTCCGTGTAGTTTTTTTTTGAAGATATACCTTTTTCCACTCTAGGCCCCTTAGCGTTCAGAATGTCCACTTGCAGTTGCTATAGAAAGAGTGTTTCAGAACTCCTCAATCAAAAGCAAGCTTCAACTCTTTTAGATGAATGCACAGAACAGAAAGAAGTTTCACAGAATGCTACTGTGTAGTTTTTATTTGTTGATATTCCTTTTTCCACTACAGGTGCCTTAGCCCTCCGAATGTCCACTTGCTGTTTCTACAGAAAGGGTGTTTCTGAACTGCTCAATCAAAAGTAAGCTTCGATTCTGTTAGTTGAATGCGCACAACAGAAATAAGTTTCACAGCATGCTTTGGTGTCGTTTTTATTTGAAGATATCCCTTTTTCCACTATAGGCCCTTTAGCGCTCCGAATGTCAACTTGCAGTTTCCTCAGAAAGAGTGTCTCAGAACTGCTCAATCAAAAGTAAGCTTCAACACTTTTAGTTGAATGGACAGAACAGAAAGTAGTTTCACAGAATGTTTCTGTGTAGTTTTCACTTGAAGATATTCCTTTTTCCACTGTAGGACTCTTAGTGCTCTGAAAGTACACTTCCAGTTTCTATAGAATGGGTGTTTCAGAACTGTTCAATCAAATGTATGCTTCAACTCTGTTAGATGAATGCACAGAACAGAAATAAGTTTCACAGCATGCTTCTGTGTAGTTTTTATTTGAAGATACCCCTTTATCCACTATAGGCCCTTTAGCGCTCGGAATGTCAACTTGCAGTTTCCTCAGAAAGAGTGTCTCAGAACTGCTCAATCAAAAGTAAGCTTCAACACTTTTAGTTGAATGGACAGAACAGAAAGTAGTTTCACAGAATGTTTCTGTGTAGTTTTCACTTGAAGATATTCCTTTTTCCACTGTAGGACTCTTAGTGCTCTGAAAGTACACTTCCAGTTTCTATAGAATGGGTGTTTCAGAACTGTTCAATCAAATGTATGCTTCAACTCTGTTAGATGAATGCACAGAACAGAAATAAGTTTCACAGCATGCTTCTGTGTAGTTTTTATTTGAAGATATCCCTTTCTCCTTTATAGTACGCTTAGCGCTCGGAATGTCATCTTTCAGTTTCCTCAGAAAGAGTGTTTCAGAACTGCTCAATCAAAAGTAAGCTTCATCTCTGTTAGTTGAATGCACAGAACAGAACGAAGTTTCACAGCATGCTTCTGTGTAGTTTTTATTTGAAGATATCACTTTTTCCATTATACGACGCTTAGCGCTCGGAATGTCAACTTGCAGGTTCCACATAAAGAGTGTTTCAGAACTGCTCAATCAAAAGTAAGCTTCAACTCTGTTAGTTGAATGGACAGAACAGAAAGAAGTTTCACAGAATGCTTCCGTGTAGTGTTTATTTGAAGCTAGCACTTTTTCAACTATTGGCCCCTTAGCATTCAGAATGTCCATTTGCAGTTTCCACAGAAAGAGTGTTTCAGAACTGTGCAATCAAAAGTATGCTTCAACACTTTTAGTTGAATGCACCAAACACAAAGAAGTTTCACAGCATGCTTCTGTGTAGTTTTTATTTCGAGATATGACTTTTTCCACAGTAGGACCCTTAGTGCTCTGAAGGTACACTTCCAGTTTCTATAGAATGGGTGTTTCAGAAATGCTCAATCAAAAGTATGCTTCAACTCTGTTAGTTGAATGCGCAGAACAGAAAGAAGTTTCACAGATAGCTTCTGTGTAGTTTTTATTTGAAAATATCCCTTTTTCCACTATAGGCCCTTCAGCGCGTGGAATGTCAACTTCCAGTTTCTACAGAAAGGGGGTTTCAGAACTGCTCAATCAAAAGTAAGCTTCAACTCTGTTAGCTGAATGACAGAAAAGAAAGAAGTTTCACTGAATGCTTCTGTGTAGTTTTTTTTGGAGATATTACTTTTTCCACTATAGGCCCCTTAGAGCTCCGAAAGTCCACTTGTAGTTTCTACAGAAAGCATGTTTCTGAACTGCTCAATCAAAAGTAAGCTTCAATTCTGTTAGTTGAATGCACAGAACAGAAAGACGTTTCACAGAATGCTTCTGTATAGTTTTTATTTGAAGATATCCCTTTTTCCACTATAGGCCGCTTAGCGTTCAGAATGTCCACTTGAAGTTTCTACAGAAAGAGTGTTTCAGAACTGCTCAATCAAAAGTAAGCTTCAACTCTGTTAGATGAATGCTCAGAACAGAAAGAAGTTCCACTGAATGATTCTGTGTAGTTTTTATTTTTTGATATTACTTTTTCCACTACAGGCGCCTTAGCGCTCCGAATGTCCACTTGCAGTTTCTACACAAAGGGCGTTTCAGAAGTGCTCAATATAAAGTAAGCTTCAACTCTGTTAGTTGAATGCACAGAACAGAAAGAAGTTTCACAGCATGCTTCTGTGTAGTTTTCATTTGAAGATATCCCTTTTTCCACTATAGGCCCTTTATCACTCGGAATGTCAACTTGCAGTTTCTAAAGAAAGAGTGTTTCAGAACTGCTCAATCAAAAGTACGCTTCAACTCTGTTAGTTAAACGGACAGAAGAGATAGAAGTTTCACAGAATGCTTCTGTGTAGTTTTTATTTTTTGATACTACTGTTTCCACTACAGGCGCCTTAGCGCTCCGAATGTCCACTTGCAGTTTCTACAGAAAGGGTGTTTCAGAACTGCTCAATCAAATGTAAGCTTCAACCCTGTTAGTTCAATGCACAGAACAGAAACAAGTTTCACAGCATGCTTCTGTGTAGTTTTTATTTGAAGATATCCCTTTTTCCACTATAGGCCCTTTAGCGCTCTGAATGTCAACATGCAGTTTCTACAGAAAGAGTGATACAGAACTGCTCAATCAAAAGTAAGCTTCAACTCTGTTAGTTGAATGGAGCGAACAGAAAGAAGTTTCACAGAATGCTTCTGTGTGATATTTATTTGGAGATATTCCTTTTTCCACTATAGGCCCCTTAGCGCTAGGAATGTCAACTTGCAGTTTCTACAGAAAGAGTGTTTCGAAACTGCTCAATCAAAAGTAAGCTTCAACTCTGTTAGTTGAATGCACAGAACCGAAATAAGTTTCACAGCATGCTTCTGTGTAGTTTTTATTTGAAGATATCCCTTTTTCCACTATTGGCCCTTTAGCGCTCCGAATGTCAACTTGCAGATCCCTCAGAAAGAGTGTCTCAGAACTGCTCAATCAAAAGTAAGCTTCAACTCTGTTAGTTGAATGGATAGAACAGAAAGAAGTTTCACAGAATGCTTCTGTGTAGCTTTTACTGGAAGATATTCCTTTTTCCACAATAGGCCCCTTAGTGCTCCGATTGTCCACTTGCAGTTTCTACAGAAAATGTGTTTCAGAACTGCTCAATCAAATGTAAGCTTCAACTCTGTTAGTTGAATGGACAGAACAGAAAGAAGTTTCACAGAATGCTTCTGTGTAGTGTTTATTTGAATATAGCCCTTTTTCCACTATTGGCGCCTTAGCGTTCAGAATGTCCACTGTCAGTTTCTACAGAAAGAGTGTTTCAGAAATGCTCCATCAAATGTATGCTTCAACTCATTTAGTTGAATGCACAGAACACAAAGAAGTTTAACAGTATGCTTCTGTGTAGTTTTTATTTGGAGATATGACTTTTTCCACTGTAGGACCCTTAGTGCTCTGAATGTACACTTGCAGTTTCTATAGAATGGGTGTTTCAGAACTGCTCAATCAAAAGTATGCATCAACTCTGTTAGTTGAATGCACAGAACAGAAAGAAGTTTCACAGAAAGCTTCTGTGTAGTTTTTATTTGAAGATATCCCTTTTTGCACTATAGGCCATTCAGCGCATGGAATGTCAACTTCCAATTTCTACAGAAAGAGTGTTTCAGAACTGCTCAATCAAAAGTAAGCTTCAACTCTGTTAGCTGAATGACAGAAAAGAAAGATGTTTCACTGAATGCTTCTGTGTAGTTTTTTTTGGAGATATTACTTTTTCCACTATAGGCCCCTTAGCGCTCCGAATGTCCACTTGTAGTTTCTACAGAAAGGGTGTTTCAGAACTGCTCAATCAAAAGTAAGTTTCAATTCTGTTAGTTGAATGCACAGAACAGAAAGACGTTTCACAGAATGCTTCTGTGTAGTTTTTATTTGAAGATATCCCTTTTTCCATTATAGGCCCCTTAGCGTTCAGAATGTCCACTTGCAGTTTCTACAGAAAGAGTGTTTCAGAACTGCTCAATGAAAAGTAAGCTTCAACTCTGTTAGATGAATGCTCAGAACAGAAAGAAGTTCCACTGAATGCTTCTGTGTAGTTTTCATTTTTTGATATTACTTTTTCCACTACAGGCGCCTTAGCTGTCCGAATGTCCACTTGCAGTTTCTACACAAAGTCTGTTTCAGAACTGCTCAATCAAAAGTACGCTTCAACTCTGTTAGTTGAATGCACACAACAGAAAGAAGATTCACAGCATGCTTCTGTGTAGTTTTCATTTGAAGATATTCCTTTTTCCACTATAGTCCCTTTATCGCTGGGAATGTGAACTTGCAGTTTCAATAGAAAGAGGGTTTCAGAACTGCTCAATCAAAAGTACGCTTCAACTCTGTTAGTTAAATGGACAGAAGAGAAAGAAGTTTCACAGAATGCTTCTGTGTAGTTTTTATTTGTTGATACTACTTTTTCCGCTACAGGCGCCTTAGCGGTCCGAATGTCCACTTGCAGTTTCTACAGAAAGTGTGTTTCAGAACTGCTCAATCAAAAGTAAGCTTCAACCCTCTTAGTTCAATGCACAGAACACAAAGAAGTTTCACAGCATACTTCTGTGTAGTTTTTATTTGGAGATATGACTTTTTCCACTGTAGGACAAGTAGTGTTCTGAAGGTACAATTCCAGTTTCTATAGAATGGGTGTTTCAGAACTGCTCAATCAAAAGTATGCTTCAACTCTGTTAGTTGAATGCACAGAACAAAAAGAAGTTTCACTGAAAGCTTCTGTGTAGTTTTTATTTGAAGATATCCATTTTTCCACTATAGGCCGTTCAGCGCATGGAATGTGAACTTCCAGTTTCCACAGAAAGAGTGTTTCAGGGCTGCTCAATCAAAATTAAGCTTCAATTCTGCTAGCTGAAAGGACAGAACAGAAAGAAGTTTCACTGAATGCTTCTGTGTAGTTTTTTTTGGAGATATTACTTTTTCCACTGTAGGCCCCTTAGCACTCCGAATGTCCACTTGTAGTTTCTACAGAAAGTGTGGTTCAGAACTGCTCAATAAAAAGTAAGCTTCAATTCTGTTAGTTGAATGCACAGAACAGAGAGACGTTTCACAGAATGCTTCCGTGTAGTTTTTCTTTGAAGATATCCCTTTCTCCACTATAGGCCCCTTAGCGTTCAGAATGTCCACTTGCAGTTGCTATAGAAAGAGTGTTTCAGAACTCCTCAATCAAAAGCAAGATTCAACACTGTTAGATGAATGCACAGAACAGAAAGAAGTTTCACAGAATGCTACTGTGTAGTTTTTATTTGTTGATATTACTTTTTCCACTACAGGCGCCTTAGCGCTCCGAATGTCCACTTGCTGTTTCTACAGAAAGGGTGTTTCTGAACTGCTCAACCAAAAGTAAGCTTCAACTCTGTTAGTTGAATGTGCAGAACAGAAATATGTTTCACAGCATGCTTCGGTGTGGTTTTTATTTGAAGATATCCCTTTTTCCACTATAGGCCCTTTAGCGCTCGGAATGTCAACTTGCAGTTTCTACAGAAAGAGTGTTTCAGAACTGCTCAATCAAAAGTAAGATTCAACTCTGTTAGTTGAATGGATAGAACAGAAAGAAGTTTCACAGAGTGCTTCTGTGTAGTTTTTACTTGAAGATATTCCTTTTTCCACTATAGGCCCCTTAGCGCTCCGAATATCCACCTGCAGTTTCTACAGAAATAGTGTTTCAGAACTGCTCAATCAAAAGTATGCTTCAACTCTCTTAGTTGAATGCACAGAACAGAAAGATGTTTCACAGCATGCTTCTGTGTAGTTTTTATTTGAAGATATCCCTTTCTCCTTTATAGGACGCTTAGCGCTCGGAATGTCAACTTGCAGTTTCTACATAAAGAGTGTTTCAGAACTGCTCAATCAATAGTAGGCTTCAACTCTTTTAGTTGAATGCACAGAACACAAAGAAGTTTCACACTATGCTTCTGTGTAGTTTTTATTTGGAGATATGACTTTTTCCACTGTAGGACCCTTAGTGCTCTGAAGGTACACTTCCAGTTTCTATAGAATGGGTGTTTCAGAACTGCTCAATCAAAACTATGCTTCAAATCTGTTAGTTGAATGCACAGAACAGAAAGAAGTTTCACAGAAATCTTCTGTGTAGTTTTTATTTGAAGATATCACTTTTTCCACTATAGGCCCTTCAGCGCATGGAATGTCAACTTACAGTTTCTACAGAAAGAGTGTTTCAGAACTGCTCAATCAAAAGTAAGCTTCAACTCTGTTAGCTGAAAGGACAGAACAGAAAGAAGTTTCACTGAATGCTTCTGTGTAGTTTTTTTTGGAGATATTACTTTTTCCACTATAGGCCCCTTAGCGCTCCGAATGTCCACTTGTAGTTTCTACAGAAAGCGTGTTTCAGAACTGCTCAATCAAAAGTAAGCTTCAATTCTGTTAGTTGAATGCACAGAACAGAAAGACGTTTCACAGAATGCTTCCGTGTAGTTTTTCTTTGAAGATATCCCTTTCTCCACTATAGGCCCCTTAGCGTTCAGAATGTCCACTTGCAGTTTCTAAAGAAAGAGTGTTTCAGAACTCCTCAATCAAAAGTAAGATTCAACTCTGTTAGATAAATGCTCAGAACAGAAAGAAGTTCCACTGAATGCTTCTGTGTAGTTTTTGTCTTTGCTATTACTTTTTCCACTACAGGCGCCTTAGCGGTCCGAATGTCCACTTGCAGTTTCTACACAAAGGGTGTTTCAGAACTGCTCAATCAAAAGTAAGCTTCAACTCTGTTAGTTGAATGCACATAACAGAAAGAAGTTTCACAGCATGCTTCTGTGTAGTTTTCATTTGAAGATATCCCTTTTTCCACTGTAGGCCCTTTATCGCTAAGAATGTCAACTTGCAGTTTCTACAGAAAGAGTTTTTCAGAACTGCTCAATCAAAAGTACTCTTCAACTCTGTTAGTTAAATGGACAGAAGAGAAAGAAGCTTCACAGAATGCTTCTGTGTAGTTTTTATTTGTTGATACTACTTTTTCCACTACAGGTGCCTTAGCGCTCCGAATGTCCACTTGCAGTTTCTACAGAAAGGGTGTTTCAGAACTGCTCAATCAAAAGTAAGCTTCAACCCTGTTAGTTAAATGCACAGAACAGAAATAAGTTTCACAGAGTGCTTCTGTATAGTTTTTATTTGAAGATATCCCTTTTTGCACTATAGGCCCATTAGCGCTCGGAATGTCAACTTGCAGTTTCTACCGAAAGAGTGTTTCAGAAGTACTCTATCAAAAGTAAGATTCAACTCTGTCAGTTGAATGGACAGAACAGAAAGAAGTTTCACAGAATTCTTCTGTGTAGTTTTTATTTGAAAATATTCCTTTTTCCCTAAAGTCCCCTTAGCGCTCCGAATGTCCACTTGCAGTTTCTACAGAAAGAGTGTTTCGAAACTGCTCAATCAAAAGTAAGCTTCAACTGTGTTAGTTGAATGCACAGAACTGAAATATGTCTCACAGCATGCTTCTGTGTAGTTTTTATTTGAAGATATCCCTTTTTCCATTATAGGCCCTTTAGCGCTCCGAACGTCAACTTGCAGTATCCTCAGAAATAGTGTCTCAGAACTGCTCAATCAAAAGTAAGCTTCAACTCTGTTAGTTGAATGGATACAACAGAAAGAAGTTTCACAGAATGCTTCTGTGTAGTTTTTACTTGAAGACATTCCTTTTTCCACTATAGGCCCCTTAGCGCTCCGATTGTCCACTTGCAGTTTCTACAGAAAGTGTGTTTCAGAACTGCTCAATCAAAAGTAATCTTCAACTCTGTTAGTTGAATGGACAGAACAGAAAGAAGTTTCACAGAATGCTTCTGTGTAGTTTTTATTTGAAGATATCCGTTTTTCCACTATAGGCCATTTAGCCCGCGAATGTCTACTTGCAGTTTCTACAGAAAGAGTGTTTCAGAACTGCTCAATCAAAAGTAAGCTTCAACTGTGTTAGCTGAAAGGACAGAACAGAAAGCAGTTTCACTGAATGCTTCTGTGTAGTTTTTTTTGGAGATATTCCTTTTTCCACTATAGGCCCCTTAGCGCTCCGAATGTCCACTTGTAGTTTCTACAGAAAGTGTGTTTCAGAACTGCTCAATCAAAAGTAAGCTTCAATTCTGTTAGTTGAATGCACAGAACAGAAAGACGTTTCACAGAATGCTTCCGTGTAGTTTTTCTTTGAAGATATCCCTTTCTCCACTATAGGCCCCTTTGCGTTCAGAATGTCCACTTGCAGTTGCTATAGAAATTGTGTTTCAGAACTCCTCTATCAAAAGCAAGCTTCAACTCTGTTAGATGAATGCACAGAACAGAAAGAAGTTTCACAGAATGCTACTGTGTAGTTTTTATTTGTTGATATTCCTTTTTCCACTACAGGCGCCTTAGCGCTCCGAATGTCCACTTGCTGTTTCTACAGAAAGGGTGTTTCAGAACTGCTCAATCAAAAGTAAGCTTCAACCCTGTTAATTCAATGCACAGAACAGAAATAAGTTTCACAGCATGCTTCTGTGTAGTTTTTATTTGAAGATATCCCTTTTTCCACTGTAGGCCCTTTAGCGCTCTGAATGTCAACATGCAGTTTCTACAGAAAGAGTGTTTCAGAACTGCTCAATCAAAAGTAAGCTTCAACTCTGTTAGTTGAATGGACCGAACAGAAAGAAGTTTCACAGAATGCTTCTGTGTAGTTTTTACTTAAAGTTATTCCTTTTTCCACTATAGGCCCCTTAGCGCTCCGAATGTCCACTTGCAGTTTCTACAGAAAGAGTGTTTCAGAACTGCTCAATCAAAAGTAAGCTTCAACTCTGTTAGTTGAATGCAGAGAACAGAAAGAAGTTTCACAGAGTGCTTCTGTATAGTTTTTATTTGAAGATATCCCTTTTTCCACTATAGGCCCGTTAGCGCTCGGAATGTCAACTTGCAGTTTCTACCGAAAGAGTTTTTCAGAACTACTCTATCGAAAGTAAGATTCAACTCTGTTAGTTGAATGGACAGAACAGAAAGAAGTTTCACAGAATGCTTCTGTGTAGTTTTTATATGAAAATATTCCTTTTTCCCTAAGGTCCCCTTAGAGCTCCGAATGTCCACTTGCAGTTTCTACAGAAAGAGTGTTTCAGAACTGCTCAATCAAAGGTAAGCTTCAATTCTGGTAGTTGAATGCAGAGTACAGACAGAAGTTTCACAGAATGCTTCTGTGTGGTATTTATTTGAAGATATTCCTTTTTCCACTTGAGTCCCGTTAGCTCTCCGAATGTCAACTTGCAGTTTCTACAGAAAGAGTGTTTCAGAACTCCTCAATCAAAAGTAAGCTTCAACTCTGTTAGTTGAATGCACAGAACCGAAATAAGTTTCACAGCATGCTTCTGTGTAGTTTTTATTTGAAGATATCCCTTTTTCCACTATAGGCCCTTTAGCGCTCTGAATGTCAACTCTCAGTTTCGTCAGAAAGAGAGTCTCAGAACTGCTCAATCAAAAGTAAGCTTCAACTCTGTTAGTTGAATGGATAGAACAGAAAGAAGTTTCACAGAATGCTTCTGTGTAGCTTTTACTTGAAGATATTCCTTTTTCCACTATAGGCCCCTTAGCGCTCCGATTGTCCACTTGCAGTTTCTACAGAAAGTGTGTTTCAGAACTGCTCAATCAAAAGTAAGCTTCAATTCTGTTAGTTGAATGCACAGAACAGAAAGACGTTTCACAGAATGCTTCCGTGTAGTTTTTCTTTGAAGATATCCCTTTCTCCACTATAGGCCCCTTTGCGTTCAGAATGTCCACTTGCAGTTGCTATAGAAATTGTGTTTCAGAACTCCTCTATCAAAAGCAAGCTTCAACTCTGTTAGATGAATGCACAGAACAGAAGGAAGTTTCACAGAATGCTACTGTGTAGTTTTTATTTGTTGATATTCCTTTTTCCACTACAGGCGCCTTAGCGCTCCGAATGTCCACTTGCTGTTTCTACAGAAAGGGTGTTTCAGAACTGCTCAATCAAAAGTAAGCTTCAACCCTGTTAATTCAATGCACAGAACAGAAATAAGTTTCACAGCATGCTTCTGTGTAGTTTTTATTTGAAGATATCCCTTTTTCCACTGTAGGCCCTTTAGCGCTCTGAATGTCAACATGCAGTTTCTACAGAAAGAGTGTTTCAGAACTGCTCAATCAAAAGTAAGCTTCAACTCTGTTAGTTGAATGGACAGAACAGAAAGAAGTTTCACAGAATGCTTCTGTGTAGTTTTTACTTAAAGTTATTCCTTTTTCCACTATAGGCCCCTTAGCGCTCCGAATGTCCACTTGCAGTTTCTACAGAAAGAGTGTTTCAGAACTGCTCAATCAAAAGTAAGCTTCAACTCTGTTAGTTGAATGCAGAGAACAGAAAGAAGTTTCACAGAGTGCTTCTGTATAGTTTTTATTTGAAGATATCCCTTTTTCCACTATAGGCCCGTTAGCGCTCGGAATGTCAACTTGCAGTTTCTACCGAAAGAGTTTTTCAGAACTACTCTATCGAAAGTAAGATTCAACTCTGTTAGTTGAATGGACAGAACAGAAAGAAGTTTCACAGAATGCTTCTGTGTAGTTTTTATATGAAAATATTCCTTTTTCCCTAAGGTCCCCTTAGAGCTCCGAATGTCCACTTGCAGTTTCTACAGAAAGAGTGTTTCAGAACTGCTCAATCAAAGGTAAGCTTCAACTCTGGTAGTTGAATGCAGAGTACAGAAAGAAGTTTCACAGAATGCTTCTGTGTGGTATTTATTTGAAGATATTCCTTTTTCCACTTGAGTCCCGTTAGCTCTCCGAATGTCAACTTGCAGTTTCTACAGAAAGAGTGTTTCAGAACTCCTCAATCAAAAGTAAGCTTCAACTCTGTTAGTTGAATGCACAGAACCGAAATAAGTTTCACAGCATGCTTCTGTGTAGTTTTTATTTGAAGATATCCCTTTTTCCACTATAGGCCCTTTAGCGCTCTGAATGTCAACTCTCAGTTTCGTCAGAAAGAGAGTCTCAGAACTGCTCAATCAAAAGTAAGCTTCAACTCTGTTAGTTGAATGGATAGAACAGAAAGAAGTTTCACAGAATGCTTCTGTGTAGCTTTTACTTGAAGATATTCCTTTTTCCACTATAGGCCCCTTAGCGCTCCGATTGTCCACTTGCAGTTTCTACAGAAAGTGTGTTTCAGAACTGCTCAATCAAAAATAAACTTCAACTCTGTTAGTTGAATGGACCGAACTGAAAGAAGTTTCACAGAATGGTTCTGTGTAGTGTTTATTTGAATATAGCCCTTTTTCCACTATTGGCCCCTTAGCTTTCAGAATGTCCACTTGCAGTTTCTACGGAAGGAGTGTTTCAGAAATGCTCAATCAAAAGTATGCTTCAACTCTTTTAGTTGAATGCACAGAACACAAAGAAGTTTCACATCATGCTTCTGTGTAGTTTTCATTTGGAGATATGACTTTTTCCACTGTAGGACCCTTAGTGCTCTGAAGGTACACTTCCAGTTTCTATAGAATGGCTGTTTCAGAACTGCTCAATCAAAAGTATGCTTCAACTCTGTTAGTTCAATGCACAGAACAGAAAGAAGTTTCACAGAAAGCTTCTGTGTAGTTTTTATTTGAAGATATTCCTTTTTCCACTATAGGCCTCTTAGCGCTCGGAATGACAACTTGCAGTTTCTACAGAAAGAGTGTTTCAAAGCTGCTCAATCAAAAGTAAGGTTCAACTCTGTTAGTTGAATGCACAGAACAGAGGGTAGTTTCACAGATAGACTACACTGCAGTCCACTTCATTCGATTCCATCCCATTCTATTCCTCACTGCTCCACTTCATTCCTGTCCACTCCATCACATCCCTTCCTATTTCACTAAACTCCCCCACTTTCCATTCCATTCCATTCCACTGCATTCCACTCCACTCCATTCCACTGCATTCCATTCCACTCCAATCCAGTCCACTCCCCTCCACTCCGTTCCATTCCACTCCACTCCACTCAATTCCACTTTTCTCCACTCCACTCCACTCCATTCCATCCCTTTCCATTCCACTGCATTCCACTCCAGTCCACTACCCTCCACTCCATTCCACTCAACTCCATTTCATCCCATTCCATTCCAATCCATTCCACTAAACTCCATTCTGCTCCACTCCACACCACTCCATTCTATTCCATGTCATCCCACTCCATTCCATTCCATTCCTTTCTTTCAACAGGATCTCACTCTGTCCCCAAGGACGGAGTGCAGTGGCAGAATCTCAACTCACATTTCATTTCACCATTCCATTCCATTCCATTCCACTCCACTCCTCTACACTTCTCTCCACTCCATACCACTGTATTCCACTACACTCCACTCCAATCCACTCTAATCCACTCACCTGCATGCCATTCCATCCCATTCCATCCTATTCCTTTCCACTCCATTCCACTCCACCCGACTTCATTCCATTCCATTCCATTCCATTCCACTCTATTCCACTCCATTCCAATCCAGTCCACTCCACGCCACTCCACTCCCTGCCCTCCACTCCTCTCTACTACACTTTGCTGTACTCCATTCCATTCCATCCCATTCCATTCCACTCCTTTGCAATGTGGTCCACTCCCTGCCAATCCACTCCACTCCAGTCCACTCCATTCCATTCCGTCCCATTCCATTCCACTCCTCTCCACTCCACTCCACTGCTCTCCATTCCATTCCATTCCATTCCGTTCTGTTCCGTTCCATTGCATTCCACTCCACTCCATTCCATTCCATTCCATTCCATTCCATTCCATTCCATTCCATTCCATTCCATTCCATTCCATTAAATTCCACTCCATTCCGTTCCATTTCATTCCACTCCATTCCATTACATTCCTTTATTTCAACAGGATATCACTCTGACATCCAGGCTGGAGTGCATTCCACTAAACTCTGCTCTGCTAAACTCCACTCCACTCCATTCTTTCCCATCCATTCCAATCCATTCCTCTCCATTCCATTCCATTCCTTTTTTTCGACAGTATTTCACTCTGTCACCCAGGCTGGAGTGCAGTGGCACAATCTCAGCTCACATTTCATTTCACCATTCCACTCCACTCCCCTCCACTCCACTCCACTCCATTGCAGTCCACTCCACTTCATTGCACTCCACTCCACTCCAATCCACTCCACTCCAGTCCATGCCATTCAATCCCATTCCATCCCATTCCTTTTCACTTCATTCGACTCCACTCCACTCCACCCAACTACATTCCATTCCATTCCAACCCATTCCATTTCAGTCCATTCCACTCCATTCTACTCCCGTTCACTCCACTCCACTCTACTCCCTCCCCTCTACTCCTCTCTACTCCATTCCATTCCATTCCATTCCATTGCATTCCATTCCATTCCATTCCATTCCATTCCATTCCATTCCACTCCATTCCATTACATTCCTTTCTTTCAACAGAATATCTCTCTGCCATCCAGGCTGGAGTGCATTCCACTAAACTCCACTTTGCTTAACTCCACTTCACTCCATTCCATTCCCTTCCATTCCTTTCCATTCCATTCCATTCCACTCCATTCCATTCCATTCCTTTCTTTTGACAGGATCTCACTCTGTCACCCAGGCTACAGTGCAGTGGCACAATCTCAGCTCACATTTCATTTCACCATTCCATTTCACTCCACTCCACTCCTCTCCACGCCATTCCATTCCAATCCATTGCACTCCACTCCACTCCAATCCTCTCTAATCCACTCCACTCCTTGCCATTCCATCCCATTCCTTTTCACTTCATTCCACTCCACTCCACTCGTCTACATTTCACTCCATTCCAACCCATTCCATGCCACTCCATTCCACTCCATTCTACTACAGTCCACTTCACTCCACTCCACTCCCTACCCTCCACTCCTCTCTACTCCATTCCATTCTATTCCATTAAATTCCATTCCATTCCATTAAATTCCATTCCATTCTATTCCATTCCATTCCATTCCATTCCATTCCATTCCATTCCATTAAATTCCATTCCATTCCATTACATTACATTCTTTCTTTCGACTGGATCTCACTCTGTCAGCCATGCTGGAGTGCTTTGTCACCACATCACCTCGCAGTTCATTTCACATTTCCATTCCATTCAATTCCATTCCATTCCAGTCCACTGCACTCCCCTCAACTCCACTACATTCCACTGCATTACACTCCAATCCACTCCACTCAACTCCACTCCACTCAATTCCATTCCACCCCATTCCATTATACTCCATTCCACTTTACTCCACTCCACTCCACTTCACTCCCGTTCCATTACACTGCATTCCACTCCACTATACACCATTCTATCCCTTTCCATTCTGCTCAATTCCGCTACACTCCACTCCATTCCACTCCAGTCCATTCCATTCCATTCCGTTTCACATCTTTGCATTCCTTTCCATTCCACTTCTTTCCATTCCACTCCATTCTTTTGATAGGATCTCACTGGGTCACCCAGGCTGTAGTGCAGTGTCAAAATCTCAGCTCTCATTTCATTTCACCATTCCATTCCTTTCGATTCCATTCTATTCCACTCCACTCCACTCCAATCCACTCTATTTGATTCCACTCCATTCCACTCCAGTCCACTCCAAACCACTCCACTACATTCCACTCCATTTCAACCCATTCCATTCCACTCCATTACAATCCAATCCACTCCACTCCACTCCCCACCGCTCCACTCCACTGCATTCCATTCCACTCCATTCCATTCCATTCCTTTCTTTAGATGGGATCTACCTCTGTCACCCAGGCTGGAGTGCAGTGGCACAATCTCAGCTCACATTTCATTTCCCCATGCCATTCCATTTCTTTCCACTCCATTCCATTCCATTCCATTCCATTCCATTCCATTCCATTCCACTCTACTCCATGGCATTCTATTCCATTCTCTTCAATTCCACTCCACTCCAATCCACTCCAATTCACTTCACGCAATTCCATTCCACTATTTCTTTTGACATGATCTCACTCTGTCACCCAGGCTGGAGTGCTGTGCCACATACTCAGCGCACATTTCATTTCACCACTCCATTCCATTCCATTCCATTCCATTCCATTCCATTCCATTCCATTCCATTCCACTCCACAACACTCCATTCCATTCCATTCCATTCCAATCCACTCCAATGCACTCCACTCCATCCCGTTCCCTCCAATTACATTCTACTACATTACTCTCCACTCCACCCCATTCAACTCCATTCCATTCCTTTCCAATCCATTCCACTCCATTCCTCTCCACTAAACTCCACCCAAATCCGCTCCACTCCTCCCATACTCCACTCCATTCCATTCCATTCCATTCTGTTCTCTTCTGTTCAGTTCCATTCCAATCCATTCATTCCATTCCTTTAATTCAACGGATCTCACTTTGTCACCCAGGCAGGATGGCAGTGACACAATCTCAGCTCACATTTCATTTCACCATTCCATTTCATTCCCTTCCATTCTACTCCAATCCACTCCAATCCACTCCACTCCACTCCATTCCATTCCATACCATTCCAATCCATTCCAATCCACTCCACTCTCCAGCTATCCACTCCACTCCAGTCCACTCCATTCCATTCCATATCATTCCATACCATTCCATTCCATTCCATTCCATTCCATTCCGTTCCGTTCCATTACATTCCATCCCTTTCCACTCCATTCCACTCCACCTCCCTCCACTCCACTGCATTCCATTCCATTCCATTCCATTCCATTCCATTCCACTCCATTCCATTACATTCCTTTCTTTTGACAGGATCTCACTCTATCATCCAGGCTGGAGTGCATTGTCACCACATAAGCACATGTTTCATTTCACCATTCCATTACATTTCATTCCATTCCATTCCATTCCTTTCCATTCCATTCCATTCCATTCCATTCCATTCCATTCCTCTCCACTCCACTCCACTCCACTCCATTCTACTGCATTCCATTCCACTCTAATCCACTCCATTCCCGTCCACTCCATTCCATCCCACTCCACTCCACTCCACTCCATTCCATCCCTTTCCATTCCATTCCTTTCCATTCCATTCCATCCCATTCCATTCCAGTGCATTCCAATCAAATGTAATCCCTTCGTTTCTTCTGCGTGCCTCTCCACTGCACTCCACTGGACGTTTTTCCATTCCATTCCATTCCAGTCCCTTCCCTTCTATTCCATTCCTTTCCATTTCTTTCAATTCCATTCCATTCCAGTCCCTTCCCTTCTATTCCATTCCTTTCCATTCCTTTCAATTCCATTCCATTTCATTCCTTTGCATTCCATTCCATTCCATTCCATTCCTTTCCATTCCATTCCATTCCATTCCATTCCTCTCCACTCCACTCCACTCCACTCCATTCTACTGCATTCCATTCCACTCCAATCCACTCCATTCCCGTCCACTCCATTCCATCCCACTCCACTCCACTCCACTCCATTCCATCCCTTTCCATTCCACTCCACTCCACTCCATTCCATCCCATTGCATTCAAATCTATTCTATTACACTCCACTCTTCTCCTCTCCACTCCACTCCATTCCATTCCATTCCACTCCATTCCGTTCCATTCCTTTCTTTCTACAGGATGTCACTCTGTCACCAAGGATTGAGTGCAGTGTCACAATCTCAGCTCACATTTCATTACACCATTCCATTCCATTCCACTGCACTCCACTCCACTCTACTCCATTCCACTCTATTCCACTCCACTCCACTCCAATCCTCTCTAATCCACTCATTCCATGCCATTCCATCCCATTCCATCCCATTCCTTTCCACTCCATTCCACACCACATGACTACATTCCATTCCATTCCATTCCATTCCATTCCATTCATCTCCATTCCATCCCACTCCACTCCACTCCATTCCATCCCTTTCCATTCCACTCCACTCCACTCCATTCCATCCCATTGCATTCCAATCCATTCTACTAAATTCCACTCTGCTCCTCTCCACTCCATTCCATTCCATTCCATTCCACTCCATTCCATTCCACTCCATTCCGTTCCATTCCTTTCTTTCTACAGGATGTCACTCTGTCACCAAGGATTGAGTGCAGTGTCACAATTTCAGCTCAAATTTCATTACACCATTCCATTCCATTCCACTCCACTCCACTCCACTCCATTCCACTCTATTCCACTCCACTCAACTCCATTCCTCTCTAATCCACTCATTCCATGCCATTCCATCCCATTCCATCCCATTCCTTTCCACTCCATTCCACTCCACCTGACTACATTCCATTCCATTCCATTCCATTCCATTCCATTCCATTCCATTCCATTCCATTCATTTCATTCCATTCCACTCCACTCCACTCCCGTCTACTCCACTCTATTCGCTTCTACTCCATTCCACTCTACTCCACTCCAAACCACTCCACTACATTCCACTCCATTCCATCCCAGTCCATTCCAATCCATTCCACTAAACTCCTCTCTGCTCCACTCCACTCCATTCCATTCCATTCCATTCCACTCCATTCCATTCCATTCTTTTCTTTCAACAGGTTCTCACTCTGTCACCCAGGCTGGAGTGCAGTGGCACTGTCTCAGCTCACATTTCATTTGACCATTCCATTCCATTCCACTCCACTCCACTCTACACCATTTCACTCCACTCAAACCCATTCAATCCCATTCCATTCCACTCCACTCTACTCCACTCCACTCCACTCTACTGCACTGCAAAACACTCCTTTCCATACCATTCCATGCCATTCTGCTCCACTCCACTCCACTCTATTCGATTCCACTCCATTCCACTCCACTCCACTCCAAACCACTCCACTCCACTCCACTCCATCCCATTCCATCCCATTACATCCCATTCCATTCCACTCCATTCCACTACATTCCACTCCATTCCAACCCATTCCTTTCTGCTCCATTACACTCCAATCCACTCCCCTCCCCTCCACTCCACTCCACTCCATTCCATTCCTTTCCGGTCCACTCCATTCCTTTCTTTATACAGGATCTCACTCTGTCACCCAGGCTGGAGTGCAGTGGCGCAATCTCAGCTCACATTTCATTTCACCGTTCTATTCCATTGCTTTCCAGTCCTTCCCTTTCCATTCCATTCCATTGCATTCCATTCCATTCCACTCCACTCCATTCCATTCTATTCAATTCCATTCATCTCCACTCCACTCCACTCCAGTCCATTACATTATTTCTTTTGACTGGATCTCACTCTGTCACCCAGGCTGTAGTGTAGTGGCACATTCTCAGCTCACATTTCATTTCACCACTCCATTCCATTCCATTCCATTCCATTCCATTCCACTCCATGCCAATCCACTCCAATCCATCCCATTCCATCGCATTTCATTCCACTCTGTTACTCTCCACTCCACTCCACTCCATTCCACTCCATTCAGTTACATCCCAATCCATTCCATTCCATTCCTCTCCATGAAACTCCATTCAACTCCACTCCACTCATCTATACTACACTACACTACACTCCATTCCATTCCATTCCATTCCATTCCATTCCATTCCTTTCCTTTCCTTTCTTTCAACAGGATCTCACTCTCTCACCACAGCAGGAGAGCTGTGCAAAATCTCCCCTCGCATTTTATTTCACCATTCCATTCCATACCATTCCACTCCACTCCACTCCACTCCCATTCTCTCCACTCCACTCCACTGCATTCAATTCCACTCCATTCCACCCCACTCCACTCCACTGCTTTCAATTCCACTCCATTCCACCCTACGCCACTCAACTGCACTCCATTGCATTCCATCCCATTCTGTTCCACTCCTTTCCACTGCATTACACTCCACTCCACTCCAGTCCATTACATACCATCCGATACGATTCCACCCCATACCATTCCACTCCATCCACTCCACTCCATTCCATTGCATTCAATTCCATTCCACTCTTTTCCTTTCCATTCCTTTGTTTCGAAAGTATCTCACTCTGTCACCCGGGCTGGAGTGCACTGACAGAATCTCAGCTCACATTTCATATCACCATTCCATTCCATTCCACGCTCTTCCATTCCATTCCATTCCACTCCACTTCACTCCACTCCATTCTGTTCCATTCAAATCCATTCCACTCCACTTCACTCCAGCACTCCACTCCATCTCATTCCATCCCATTCCATCCCATTCCATTCCACTCCATCCACTCCACTCCACTCCATTCCATTGCATTCAATTCCATTCCACTCTTTTCCTTTCCATTCCTTTGTTTCGAAAGTATCTCATTCTGTCACCCGGGCTGGAGTGCACTGACAGAATCTCAGCTCACATTTCATATCACCATTCCATTCCATTCCACGCTCTTCCATTCCATTCCATTCCATTCCACTCCACTTCACTCCACTCCATTCTGTTCCATTCAAATCCATTCCACTCCACTTCACTCCAGCACTCCACTCCATCTCATTCCATCCCATTCCATCCCATTCCATTCCACTCCATTCCGCTCAACTCCACTCTACCCCACTCCACTCCATCCCTTTCCATCCCATTCCATTCCACTCCACTCCACTCCATTCCACTCCACTCCACGCCACTTAACTCCATTCCATTCCATTCAATTCCATTCCACTCCTTTCCATTCCATTCGTTTCTTTCGACAGGGTCTCCCTCTGTCACCCAGGCTGGAGTGCACTGGCACAATCTCAGCTCACATTTCATATCACAATTCCATTCCATTCCACACCCTTCCATTCCATTCCTATCCACTCCACTCCATTCCATTCGATTCAATTCCATTCCACTGCACTCCACTGCACTCCATTCCATTCCATTCCATTATATTACATTCCACTCCTCTCCACTCCACTACACTCCATACCACTCCTTCCCATTCTTTTCCACTGCATTCCCCTGCACTCCACTCTACTGCACTCCACTCCACTACATTCCATTCCATCCCATTCGATCCCATTCCATTTCACTCCCTTCCGATCCACTCCACTCCTCGCCAATCCACTCCACTCCAGTCCACTTCATTCCATACCATTGCATTCCATTCCATTCCACTCCATTCGATTCCATTCCTTTCTTGTGACAGGATCTTACACTGTCACTCAGGGTGGAGTGCAGACGCCCAGTCTCAACTCACATTTCATTATACCATTCCATTCCATTCCAAGGCATGCCACTCCAGCCACTCCCCGCCACTCCATTCCAGTCCATTCCATTCCAACACATCTCATTCCACTGTATTCCACTCAAATCCACTCGACTCCACACCACTCCACTCCATTCCATTCCATTCCATCCCATCCCTTTCCATTCCATTCCATTCCAATGCATTCCATTCCATTCCATTCCATTGCCTTCCATTCCATTCCATTCCTCTCCA
The DNA here is from genome assembly GCF_006542625.1 of Nomascus leucogenys. Taxonomy (NCBI): domain Eukaryota; kingdom Metazoa; phylum Chordata; class Mammalia; order Primates; family Hylobatidae; genus Nomascus; species Nomascus leucogenys. The sequence continues at coordinate 177,868 of NW_022097111.1, read as the reverse complement.
CTCCACTGCACTCCACTCAATTCCATTTCATCCCATTCTTTTTCTCTCCATTCCACTCTACTCCACTACACTACATTCCACTCCACTCCTCTCCACTCCACTCCACTCCACTCCACTCAATTCCAGCCCATTCCATTCCACTGCATTCAATTCTATTCCTTCCTTTCGTCATGATCTCACTGTGTCACCCAGGCTATAGTGCAGTGGCAGAATCACAGCTCACATTTCATTTCACCATTTCTTTCCATTTCCTTCATTGCATTCCAACCCACTCCCCTCCACTCCATTATACTCCAATCCACTCCATTCCACTCCACTGCATTCCACTCCACTCCATTCAATTGCATTACATTCATGTCGTTTCTTTCAACAATATTTCACTGTCACCAAGACTGGAGTGCTGTGGCACAATCTCAGCTCACATTTCATTTCAACATTGCATTGCATTGCATTGCATTGCATTGCATTCCATTCCATTGCATTCCACTACATTGCATTCCACTCCATTCCCTTGCATTTCATTCCATTCCATTCCACTCCATTTCACTCCAATCCACTCTACTCTACTACCCTCGACTCCATTCCATTCCATCCCATCCCTTTCCAATCCACTCCACTGCACTCCACTCCATTCCATTCCATTCCATTCCACTCCAGTGCACTCCATTCCAAACCTCTACTCTCTACTCCATTCCATTCCATTCCACTCCACTCCATTCCACTCCACTCCACTCCACTCCACTACTTTCCATCCAATTCCATTCCTCTCCACTCCAATCCATTCCATTACACTCCTTTCTTTCTGCAGGATCTCACTCTGTTAGCCAGGCTGGAGTGCAATGACACAATCTCAGCTCACATTTCTTTTCACCATTCTAATCCATTCCATTCCATTCATTCCACTCCACTCCATTCCTCTCCACTCCACTCCACTCCATTCTACCCTACTCCATTCCATTCCACTCCACTCCACTCCAGTCCATTCCATTCCATCCCATTCCATTTCACTTCATTCTATCCCATTCAATTTCACTCCATTCCACTACAATCGACTCAACTCCACTACACTCCATTCCATTCCAACCCATTCTATTCCACTCCATTGGACTCCACTCCACTCCCCTCCAATTCATTCTATTCCGTTTCATCGCTTTCCATTCTACTCCATTCCACTCAACACCACTGCACTCCACTCCACTCCATTCCATTACATTCGATAACATTTCATTCCATTCCACTTCACTCCACTTCATTACACTCCACTCCTCTACATACGATTCAGTTCCATTCCACTCCACTCAACTCCACTCCTCTCCATTACTTTCTACTCCATTCCACTCTACTCCACTATGCTCCACACCAATCCATACCGTTCCATTCCATTCTACTCCACTCCCCTCCACTCCACTCCATTCCATTCCACTCCATTCCATTCCACTGGACTCCACTCCACTGCACTCCATGGCATTGCATTCCATCCCATTCCTTTCCACTCCACTCCACTGCACTCCACTTCATCACAGTGCAATCCATCCCATCCCATTCCTCTCCTTTGCACTCAATTCCATCCCTTTCCATTCCATGCCATTCCACTCCACTCCACTCCATTCCATTCCATTCCATTCATTTCCATTTCATTCCATTCCATTCCACTCCATTCCATTTCCTTCCTTTCTTTCGACAGGATCTCACTCTGTCACCCAGGCTGGAATGCAGTTGTACAATCTCAGGCCACATTTCATTTCAACATTCCATTCCATTACATTCTATTCCATTCAACATTCCATTCCATTCCATCCCATTGCTTTCTTTTCCATTCCCTCCCATTCCATTCCACTCCACTCCACTCAACTCAACTCTAATCCACTACTTTCCATTCAATTCCATTCCAAAACACGCGATGTCACTCCCCTGCACTCCACTGGACTGCGCTCCATTCCACTCCATTCCATTCCATTCCATTCCATTCCACTCCAGTCCATTCCACTCCATTCCTCCCCAGTCCATTCCATACCATTCCACTCCACTCCATTCCACTACTTTGCACTCCAATCCACTCGACTCCACTCCACTCCACTCCACTCCATTCCATCTTATTCTATTCCACTCCAATCCTCTCCACTGCAGTCCAATCCACTCTACTCCATTCCATTCCGTTCCATTCCACTCCACTCCACTCCACTCAACTCAATTCCACTCCACTCCCCTCCATTATATTTCTTTACATTGCATTCCACTTCCTTCAACTCCACTCTACTCCACACCAATCCACTCAATTCCATCACATTCCATTGCTCTGCATTCCACTCCACTCCACTCCAAACCTCTCCACTCCTCTCCACTACATTTCATCCCATTCAATTCCTTTCTGCTCCATTCTATTCCATTCGTTTCACTCGACAGGGTCTCACTCTGTCACCCAGCATAAAGTGCAGTGCCTTAATGTCAGCTGACATTTCATTTCACAATTCCATTCCATTGCATCCCATTTCATTCCAATCCACTCCACTTCTCCACACTTCATTCCACTCCACTCCACTTCACTCCACTCTACTGCACTCTACTCCATTCCATTCCATTACATTCCTTTCTTTTGGCAGGATCTCTCTCTGTCAGCCAGGCTGGAGTGCAGTGGCACAATCTCAGGTCACATTTCATTTCACGATTCCATAACATTCCGTCCCATTCCATTCCACTCCATTACAATCCAATCCACTCAACTCCACTCCACCTCATTCCATCTTTCTCTTCCATTCCACTCCATTCCATTCCGTTTGTGTCTTTTGAGAGGATCTCACTCTGTCACCCAGGCTAGAGTGCAATGGCACAATCTCGGCTCACATTTCATTTCATCATTCCTTTTCATTGCATTGCATTCCATTCTATTCCATAGCATTCCATTCCATTTCATTTTCTTCAAATCAATTACATTCCAGTCCACTCCACTCCAATCCACTACACTCCACTACGCTACACTCCATTCAATCCCATTCTATTCCATTCCATTCCACTCCACTCCTCTCCACTCCACTCCACTCCGTTCCATTCCATTCCATCCCATTCCATCCCACTGCAGTCCACTACACTACATTCCACTCCCTTCCATTCCATGACACTCCAATCACTTCTGTTCCTTTCTTTCGGCATGATCTCATTCTGTCACATATGTTGAAGTGCAGTGGCACAATCTCAGTTCACATTTCATTTCACCATTCCATTCCATTCCATTCCATTAAATTAGTTTCCACTCCACTCCACTGCTCTCCAATCCACTCCACTCCACTCCACCCTACTCCCTTCCATTCCACTCCACTCCAATTTTTTCCATTTCATCCCACTTCATTCCACTCCATTCCACTGCTTTCCAGTCCAATCGAGTCCACTGCACTACACTCCAATCCATTCCATCCCATTCCATTACACTCTATTGTACTCCACTTCACTCCACTCCCCTCCAATCCATTCTATTCCATTTCATTGTTTTCCATTCTTCTCAATTCCACTCTACTCCACTGCACTGCACTCCACTTCATGCCATTCCATTCTGTTCCATTCCATTCCATTCCATTCCACTCCATTCCCCTCCACTCTATGACACTGAACTCCACTCCATGACACTGAACTCCACTCCATACCATTCCATTCCATTCCACTCCACTCTACTCAACTCCTCTCATCTCCATTCCTTTCCACTCCGTTCCACTATACACCACTCCGCTGCACTTCAATCCATACCATTCCATTCCATTCCACTCAATCCCCTCCTCTAGACTCCATTCCACTACGCTCCATTCCATTGCACTCCACTACTCTCCACTTCACTCCACTCCATCCCTTTCCATCCCATTCTTTTCCACTCCACTCCACTTCATTATAGTCCTTTCCATCCCATTCCATTCAACTCCTTTCCACTCCACTCCTCTCCACCCCTTTCCTTCCCTTTCCATTCCATGCCATTACACTCCAATCCACTCCATTCCATTTCTTTCCATTCCATTCCGTTCCATTACATTCCATTGTATTCCATTCTATTCCATTCCATTCCATTCCATTCCATTCCATTCCATTCCATTCCATTCCATTCCATTCCATTCCCTTCATTTCTTTCGACACTATCTCACTCTGTCACCCAGGCTGGAGTGCAGTTGCAAAATCTCAGTCCACATTTCATTTCACTATTCCATTCCATTCCATTCCATTCCATTCCATTCCATTCCATTCCATTCCATTCCAATTCCCTTCTGTTCCGTCCCATTCCATTCCATTCTGCTTCAATCCACTCCACTCCACTCCACTCCATTCCATTACACTTCATGCCACTACATTCCACCCAACTCCACTCCGTTCCAATCCATCCCATTCCATTCCACTCCATTCCACTTTTTTCCAGTCCACTCCACTCCCTTCCACTCCATTCCATTCCAACCCACTCCATTCCACTCCACTCCAATCATCGCCACTCCACTCCATTCCAATCCATTCCATTCCATTCCATTCCATTTCATTCCAATCAATGCCAACCCACTCCACTCAACTCAAGCCCATTCTCTCCCATTGCATTTCATTCATTCCACTCCACTCGACTCCACTGCACTCACGTCCACGTCACTGCATTCCATTCCATCCCATCCCCTTTATCTCCATTCTACGCCACTTCACCCCACTCTTCTCCAATCCACTCCATTCCATTCCATTCCATACCATTCCATTCCATTCCATTCCAATCCACTCCACTTCAATCCACTCCACTCTACTCCACTCCATTCCATTCCACTGCAATCCACTCCACTCCAATCCATTCCATTCCATTCCATCTGATTCCATTGCACTGCATTGCACTCCTTTCCTCTCCACTCCACTTCAGTCCTCTCCACTCCATTCCATTCAATTCTATTCCTGTCCATTCCATTCCATTCTTTTCTTTTGTTAGTTTCTGACTCTGTCACCCTGGCTGAAGGGCAGTGGCACAATCTCAGCTCACATTTCGTTTCTCCATTCCATTCTATACCATTCCATTCTATTCCATTCCATTCCATTGCATTCCATTCCATTCCATTCCACTCCAATCCACTCCATTCCATTCCAGTCCATTCAATTCCACTCCACTCCACTCCATTCCTTTCCATTCCATTGCATTCCATTACTTTGCATTCCATACCTCTCCATACCAATCCATTCATTTGTTTCTACAGGATCTCCCTCTGTCACCCAGTTTATAATGCTGTAGTAGAATCTCAGCTCACATTTCATTTCACAACTCCATTCCATTATATTCTACTCCACTCCACTACTCATCACTCCATTGCACTCGACTCCACTCCACTCTACTACACTCCACTCGACTCCCATCCATTCCATTCCACTCCATTCCACTCTTTTCCACTCTACTCAACTCCACTCCTCTCCATTCCATTCCAACGCATTCCTTTCTACTCCATTCCACTCGACTCCACTCCACTCCAATCCTCTCCACTCCACTCCACTCCACTTCATTCCATTCCATCCCATTCCATTCCATTCCATTCCATTCATTTCTTTCGACAGGATCTCACTCTGTCACCCAGGCTGGGCAGCAGTGGCACAGTCTCAGCTCACATTTCATTTCACCATTCCATTCCATTGCATTCCATTCCATTCTTTTCTATTGCATTCCATTCCATTCCATTCCCTTCAATTCCATTATATTCCTTTCCACTCCAATACACTCCACTCCACTACCCTACAGTCATTTCCATTCCTTTCCATTCCATTCCATTCCAATCCTTTCTTTTGGAAGGATCTCACTGTCACACAGGCTCGAGTGCAGTGGCACTATCTCAGCTCACATTTCATTTCACCATTCCATTCCATTGCATTCCATTCCATTCCATTTCACTCTATTCCATTCCGTTGCATTCCATACCACGCCAATCCACTCCAGCCACTCCACTCCACTCCACTCCATTCCACTCCTCTCCAATCCCATTCCATTCCGTTAAACTCCATTCCACTCTACTCCACTCCACTGCACTCCACTCCACTCCAATCCTCTCCACTCCACTCCATTCCATTCCATTTCGTATCAATCCATTCCATTCCATTCCTTTCTTTCAACAGGATCTCACACTTTCACACTGTCTGTAGTGTATTTTGAGAATCTCAGCTCACGATTCATTTCACCATTCCGTTGTCTTCCATTCCATTCCACTCCACTCCACTCGACTCCACAGCTTTCCACTGCATTCCACTCCACGGCACTCCACTCCACTCCACTCTACTGCACTCCACTCCTCTTCACTCAACTACATTCCAATCCATCTTATTCAATTCCACTGCATTCCACTGCACTCCATTACACTCCACTCCACTCCACTCAATTCCATTCCATTCCAGTCCATTTAATTACATTCCTACCTTTCGCCAGTATTTCACTCTGTCACTCAAGTTACAGTACAGTGGCCCAATCTCAGCTCACACTTCATTTCACCATTCCATTCCATTGCCTTCAATTCTGTTAAATTCCATTTCACTCCAACCCACTTCACTCCACTCCTCTACATTCCATTCCACTCCATTCCACTTTACTCCACTACAGTCCTCTCCATTCCACTTTACTCCACTGCACTCTTTTCGATTCCATACCATTCCACTCCACTCCATTACACTCTAGTCCACTCCACTCCACTCCATTCCACTTCATTCCATTTAATTTCATTCCATTCCCGTCCATTCCAATACATTCCATACAGCTCCACTACACTCCATGACATTTCATCCCACCCCATTCCACTCAACTCCACGCCAATCCACTACAATAGACTCCACTCAACTCCACTCAACTCCATTCCATTCCATTCCAGTCCACTCCACTCCCTTCAGTCCCCTACCATTTCATTCCCTCCCCTCCACTCCGTTCCATCGCATTCCATTACAGTACATTCGACTCCACTGCACTCCACTGCACTCCACTCCACTCCATTTCATTCCATTCCATTGAACTCTGTTCTATTCCATTCCTTTCTTTCGACAGGATGTCACTCTGTTTCCCATGCTGGAGTGCAGTGGCACATTCTCAGCTCGCATTTCATTTCACCATTCCATTCCATTCCATTCCACTCCATTCCACAGTACTCTATTCCACTCCACTCCACTCCAACCCATCCCATTCCCGGCCATCCCATTCCACTCCACTCCACTCCACTATACTACACTCCACTCCCCTCCACTCCAGTCCATTCCATTCCACTCCATTCCATTCCATTCCACCACAGTTCACTCAATTCCACATCATTCCATCCCATTCAATACCACATCATTCCACGCCACTCCACTACACACGACTCCATTCCATTCCATGCCTTTTTATTCCACTCCATTCCACTCCACTGCACTCCACTCCACTCCATGCCATTCCATCCCTTTCCATACCCCGCCATTTCACTCCACTCCACTCTACTCCACTCCATGCTACTCCATTCCATTCCATTCCATTCCTTTCCATTCCATTCCATTGCATTGCATTCCATTCCACTCCGTTCCATTCAGTTCCTTTCTTGCGATAGGATCTCACTCTGTCAGCCAGCCTGGAGTGCAGTGGCACAATCTCAACTCACATTTCATTTCACCACCCTATTCTATGCCATTCCATTCAATTTCATTCCATTCCATTCCACTCACTCCACTCCCCTCCCCTTCATTCCATTCAGTTCCATTCCACTCCACTCCAACCCTCTCCAATCCATTCCATTCCATCCCATTTCATTCAACTCTATTACACTCCACTCCACACTACTCCACTCTACTGCACTACACTCCACTCCACTGCACTCCACTCCATTCCATTCCACTCCACTCCACTCCACTCTACTCCATTCCATCCCCTTTCATTCCATTCCATTGCATTCCATTCCACTCCATTCCACCCCACTCCACTCCACTCCAATCCATCCGATTCCATCCCTTTCCATTCCACTCTATTCCACTCCACTCCATTTCACTTAACTCCATTCCATCCCATCCCTTTCCACTTCTTTCCACTCCACTCGCCTCCACTCCACTCCACTCCATTCCAATCCATTCCATCCCACTCCAGTCCATTCCATTCCACTCCACTACACTCCAATCAACTCAAATCCTCTCCACTCCATTCCATTCCACTCCACTCCACTCCACTCCACTCCACTCCACTCCACTCCATTCCATTCCATTCCATTAGATGCCATTCCTTTATTTGACAGGATCTCATTCTGTCAGCCAGGCTGGAGTGCAGTGGCTCAATCTCAGCTCAAATTTATTTTCACCATTCAATTCCATTCCATTCGATTCCACCCCATTCCATTCCATTGCACTCCACTCCACTGCACACCATTTTTTCCACCCCAATCCACTCCACTCGACACCACTCCTCGCCATTCCATTCCGTTGCACTATACTCCATTCCACACCACTCCTTTCCACTCCAGTCCACTCTACTCTACTCCATTCCACTCCATTCCTTTCCACTCCATTCCACTCCTGTTCACTCTGCCCCACTCCGTCCCAATCCATCCCATTCCATTACACTCCACTCCACTCCCCTCCCGTTCAATCGACTCTACTCCACTCCATTCCATTCCATACACTCCATTCCATTCCATTCCTTTCTTTTGAGAGGATCTCACTCTGTATCCCATGCTGGAGTGCATTGGAAACAACTCAGCTCACATTTCATTTCACCATTCCATTCCACTCCACTTCCTTCCTTTCCATGTCATTCCATTCAACTCTACTCCACTCGACTCCACTCCACTCCATTCCACTGAACTCCTCTCCATTGCATTCCACTCCATTCCACTCCATTCCACCCACTCCACTCCATTCCTTTCCACTCCATGCCATTCCATGTGAATCATTTACACTTCACTCCACTCCATTGCATTCCATTCTTTCGTACTCCATTCCAATGCACTCCACTCCACTCCACTCAACAGCACTCAACTCTAATCCACTCCATTACACTACATTCCATTCCATTCCATTACACTCCAGTCCAACCCACTCCACTCCACTCCAATCTTGCCCATTCCATCCTAGTCCATTCCACTCCACTGCAGTCCACTCCACCTCACTGCAGTCCACTCCATTTCATTGCATTCCATTCCACCCCATCCCATTCCACTCCACTCCACTTCACTCCATTACATTCCATCTCATCCCATTCCACTCCACTCTACCCTACTCCATTCCATTCCATTCCATTCCATTCCATTCCATTCCATTCCTTTCTATTCCTCTCCATTCTGTTCCATTCCTTTCTTTCGACAGGATCTCACTCTATCATGCAGGCTGAAGTGCAGTGGCATAATCTCTGCTCACAGTTCATTTCACCATTCCGTTCAATTCCATTGCATTATAATCCATTCCATTCCATTTCATTCCATTTCACTCCACTCTACTCCACTCCACTTCTTCCCACTCCACTCCATTCCATTCCAATGCATTCCACTCTATCCACTCCTCTCCAGTCCATTCCAGTCCATTCCATTCCAACACATCACATTCCATTCTATTCCATTGAAATCCACTCGACTCCACTCCACTCCACTCCACTCCACTCCATTCAATTTCATTCCATCCCATTCCATTCCATTCCAATGCATTCCATTCCATTCCATTCCATTGCTTTCCATTCCATTCCGTTCCTCTCCATTCCACTGCACTCCACTCCACTCAATTCCATTTCATCCCTTTCCTTTCCTCTCCATTCCAACCTAATCCATTACACTACATTCCACTCCACTCCTCTCCACTCCACTCCACTCTATTACTGCCCATTCCATTCCACTTCATTCAATTCTATTCCTTCCTTTCATCATGATCTCACTCTGTCACCCAGGCTATAGTCCAGTGGCAAAATCATAGCTTACATTTCATTTCACCATTTCTTTCTGTTTCCTTCATTGCATTCCAACCCACTCCTCTCAACTCCATTATACTCCACTCCACTCTATTCCACTCCACTGCATTCTACTCCACTCCATTCAATTGGATTCTATTCAATTCGTTTCTTTTGACAATATTTCACTGTCACTGAGGCTGGAGTGCTGTTGCACAATCTCAGCTCACATTTCATTTCAACATTCCATTCCATTGCATTGCATTCCATTCCATTCCATTGCATTCCACTGCATTGCATTCCATTCCATTCCCTTGCATTTCATTTCATTCCAATCCATTCCATTCCATTCCATTCCATTCCATTCCATTCCATTCCATTCCATTCCATTCCATTTCTCTCCAATCCCCTCTACACTACTGCACTCCACTTCACTCCACTCCATTCCATTCCATTCCATTCCATTCCATCCCTTTCCAGTCCACTCCACTCCACTCCACTCCATTCCATTCCATTCCATTCCACTCCTTTCCAATCCAGTCCACTCCATTCCAAACCACTAATCTCTATTCCATTCCATTCCACTCCACTCCACTCCATTCCACTCCACTCCATTCCACTCCACTCCACTCCACTATGATCCATCCAATTCTATTCCTCTCCACTCCAATCCACTCCATTACATTCCTTTCTTTCTTCAAGATCTCATTCAGTCAGCCTGGCAGGAGTGCAGTGGCACAATCAGAGCTCACATTTCATTTCACCGTTCCATTCCATTCCACTCCATTCCATTCATTCCACTCTACTCCACTCCATTCCATTCTACTCCACTCCACTCCACTCCAGTCAGTTCCATTCCATCCCATTCCATTTCCCTCCATTCCATCCCATTCCATTTCACTCCATTCCACTACAATCGACTCCACTCCACTACACTCCATTCCATTCCATCCCATTCCATTCCACTCCATTGGACTACACTCCACTCCCCTCCAATCCATTCTATTCCATTTCACCTCTTTGCATTCTACTCCATTCCACTCCACTCCACTCACTGCACTCCACTCCACTCCATTCCATTCCATTCCATCCCATTCCATTCCATTCCATTTCACCCCACTTCATTACACTCCACTCCTCTCCATACGATTCCATTCCTTTCCACTCTACTCTACTCAGCACCACTCCTCTCCATTAGTTCCCACTCCATTCCACTCTATTACACTATGCTCCACACCAATCCATACCGTTCCATTCCATTCCACTCCACTCCCCTCCACTCCACTCCATTCCATTCCACTCCATTGCACTCCATTCCATTCCACTCCACTCCACTCCACTCCACTCCATAGCGTTTCATTCCCTCCCATTCCTTTCCATTCCACTCCACTGCACTCCACTTCATTACAGTGCAATCCATTCCATTCCACTCCACTTCTTTCCACTCAATTCCATCCCTTTCCATTCCATGCCATTCCACTCCACTCCAATCCATTACATTCCATTCCAATCGTTTCCATTTTATTCCATTCCGTTCCACTCCATTCCATTTCCTTCCTTTCCTTCGACAGGATCTCACTGTGTCACCCAGGCTGGAATGCAGTTGTACAATCTCAGCCCACATTTCATTTCACCAGTCCATTCCATTCCATTCTGTTTCATTCAACATTCCATTCTGTTTCATTCACCATTCCATCCCATTCACCATTCCATTCCATTCCATTCCATTCCACTCCACTCTACTCAACTCCAATCCACTACGTTCCATTCATTTCCATTCCAAACCATGCGATGACACTCCACTCCACTCCACTGGACTGCGCTCCATTCCACTCCATTCCATTCTATTCCATTCCCCTCCATTCCACTCCAGTCCACTACACTCCATTCTATTCCATTCCCCTCCATTCCACTCCAGTCCTCTCCACTCCATTCCTCCCCATTCCATTCCATCCCATTGCACTCCACTCCATTTCACTACTCTACACTCCACTCCACTCAACTCCACTCCACTCAACTCCATTCCATTCCATCCTTTTCTATTACACTCCATTCCACTCCACTGCAGTCCAATCATCTCTACTAAATTCCATTCCATCCCGTTCCACTCCACTCCACTCCACTACACTCATCTCAGTACCACTCCACTCCCCTCCATTATATTTCTTTATATTCCATTCCACTCCCTTCAACTCCACTCTATTCCACACCAATCCATTCAATTCCTTCACATTCCATTGCTCTACATTCCAGTCCACTCCACTCTAAACCTCTCCAGTCCTCTCCACTACATTTCATTCCATTCGATTCCTTTCCACTCCATTCCGTTCCACTCCTTTCTTTCAACAGGGTCTCACTCTGTCACCCATCATACAGTGCAGTGCCTTAATCTCAGCTGACATTTCATTTCACAATTCCATTCCATTCCATTCCATTCCATTCCATTCCATTCCATTCCATTCCATTCCATTCCATTCCATTCCATTCCTTTCCATTCCATTCCATCCCATTCCATTCCACTCCACTCTACTCAACTCCAATCCACTACGTTCCATTCATTTCCATTCCAAACCATGCGATGACACTCCACTCCACTCCACTGGACTGCGCTCCATTCCACTCCATTGCATTCTATTCCATTCCCCTCCATTCCACTCCAGTCCACTCCACTCCATTCTATTCCATTCCCCTCCATTCCACTCCAGTCCACTCCACTCCATTCCTCCCCATTCCATTCCATTCCATTCCACTCCACTCCATTCCACTACTCTACACTCCACTCCACTCCACTCCATTCCATTCCATCCTTTTCTATTACACTCCATTCCACTCCACTGAAGTCCAATCCTCTCTACTCCATTCCATTCCATCCCATTCCACTCCACTCCACTCATCTCAGTACCACTCCACTCCCCTCCATTATATTTCTTTACATTCCATTCCACTCCCTTCAACTCCACTCTATTCCACACCAATCCATTCAATTCCTTCACATTCCGTTGCTCTACATTCCAGTCCACTCCACTCTAAACCTCTCCAGTCCTCTCCACTACATTTCATTCCATTCGATTCCTTTCCACTCCATTCCATTCCATTCCTTTCATTCCACAGGGTCTCACACTGTCACCCATCATACAGTGTAGTGCCTTAATCTCAGCTGACATTTCATTTCACAATTCCATTCCATTCCATCCCATTCCATTCCAATCCACTCCACTCCTCGGCACTCCATTCCACTCCACTCCACTCCACTCCATTCCATTCCATTCCACTCCACTGCACTCCACTCCACTCTACTCCACTCCACTCCACTCCAATCCTTTCCACACCATTGCACTCCACGCCAATCCATTCCGTTACATTCCTTTCTTTTGGTGGGATCTCACTCTGTCAGCCAGGCTGGAGTGCAGTGGCACAATCTCAGGTCACATTTCATTTCACGATTCCATTCCATTCCATCCCATTCCATTCCACTCCATTACACTCCACTCCTCTCCACTCCGCTCCACCTCATTCCGTTTCTTTCTATTCTATTCCACTCCATTCCATTCCGTTCATGTCTTTTGAGAGGATCTCACTCTTTCACCCCTGCTTGAGTGCAGTGACACAATCTCAGCTCTCATTTCATTTCACCATTCCTTTCCATTGCATTCCATTCCATTCTACTCCATAGCATTCCATTCAATTTCATTCCCTTCAAATCCATTACATTCCAGTCCACCCACTCCCCTACGCTACATTCCATTCAATCCCATTCTATTCGATTCCATTCCACTCCACTCCTCTCCACTCCACTCCATTCCACTTCATTCCATTCCATTCCATCCCATTCCATCCCTCTGCCGTCCACTCCACTCCACTCTCTTCCATTCCATTACACTCTAATCTCTTCCATTCCTTTCTTTCGGCATGATCTCATTCTGTCACCGATGTTGGAGTGCAGTGGCACAATCTCAGCTCACATTTCTTTTCACCATTCCATTCCATTCCATTCCATTAAATTATATTCCACTCCACTCTACTCCACTGCTCTCCACTCCACTCCACCCTACTCCCCTCCATTCCACTCCACTCCACTCCAGTCCATTCCATTTCATCCCATTTCATTCCACTTTATTACACTGCTTTCCGCTCCAATCGACTCCACTGCACTACACTCCATCCCATTCCATTCCACTCTATTGCACTCCACTTCACTCCACTACCCTCCAATCAATTCTATTCCATTTCATCGCTTTCCTTTCTTCTCGATTCCACTCCACTCCACTCCACTGCAGGGCACTCCACTCCATTCCATTCCACTCCATTCCCCTCCACTCTACGACACTGAACTCCACTCCATACCATTCCATTCCATTCCACTCCACTCTACTCAACTATGCCTATATCCATTCCTTTCCACTCCATTCCACACTACACTACTCCGCTCCACTCCAATCCATACCATTCCATTCCATTCCACTCCAATCCACTACACTCCATTCCACTACACTGCATTCCATTGCACTCCACTCCTCTCCACTCCACTCCATTCCTTTCCATCCCATTCTTTTCCACTCCACTCCACTCCACTGCACTCCACTTCATTGTAGTCCTTTCCATACCATTCCATTCCACTCCTCTCCACTCCACTCCTCTCCATCCCAATCCATCCTTTTCCATTCCATGCCAATTCACTCTACTCCACGTCATTCCATTCCATTCCATTCCATTCCATTCCATTCCATTCCATTCCATTCCATTCTTTCAACAGTATATCACTGTGTCACCCAGGCTGGAGTGCAGTTGCAAAATCTCAGTCCACATTTCGTTTCACTATTCTATTCCATTCCATTCCATTCCATTCCATTCCATTCCATTTCGTTCCACTCAATTCTGCTTCAATCCACTCCACTCCACTCCATTGAATTTTACTCCATTCCACTACATTCCACCAAACTGCACTCCATTCCATTCCATCCCATTCCATTCCCCTCCATTCCAGTTTTTTCCAGTCCACTACAATCCCTTCCACTCCATTCCGCTTCAATCCACTCCACTCCACTCCATTCAATTTTACTCCATTCCACTACATTCCACCAAACTTCACTCCATTCCATTCCATCCCATTCCATTCCCCTCCATTCCAGTTTTTTCCAGTCCACTACACTCCCTTCCACTCCATTCCTCTCCATTCTAATCCAACCCACTCCATTCCACTCCACTCCAATCATCGCCACTCCACTCCATTTCAATCCATTCCATTCCGTTCCATTGCATTCCAGTCAATGCCCACCCACTCCACTCAACTCAAGCACATTCTCTCCCATTGCATTTCATTCATTCCACTCCACTTGACTCCACTGGACTCAAGTCCACACCACTCCATTCCATTCCTTCCCATCCCATTTATCTCCATTCCATGCCACTCCAACCCACTCTTCTCCAATCCACTCCATTCCATTCCAATCCACTTCTCTTCAATCCACTCCACTCTAGTCCACTCCATTCCATTCCACTGCATTCCACTCCACTCCACTCCACTCCATTCCATTCCATTCCATCTGATTCCATTCCACTGCATTGCACTCCTTTCCACTCCACTCCACTTCAGTCCTCTCCACTCCATTCCATTCAATTCTATTCCTGTCCATTCCATTCCATTCCTTTCTTTTCTTCGGATCTGACTCTGTCACCCATGCTGAAGGGCAGTGGCACAATCTCAGCTCACATTTCGTTTCTGCATTCCATTGTATACCATTGCATTCCATTCCATTCAATTCAATTCCACTGCATTCCATTCCATTCCACTCCACTCCAATCCACTCCATTCCACTCCAGTCCATTCAATTCCACTCCACTCCACTCCATTCCTTTCCATTCCATTCCATTCCATTACATTGCATTCCATTCCGTACCTCTCCATACCAATCCATTCCTTTGTTTCTACAGGATCTCACTCTGTCATCTAGGCTATAATGCTGTAGTAGAATATCAGGTCACATTTCATTTCACCATTCCATTCCATTCCATTCCATTCCATTCCATTCCATTCCATTCCGTTATATTCTACTCCACTCTAGTGCTTGCCACTCCATTGCACTCGAGTCTACTCCTCTCTACTGCACTCCACTAAACTCCCATTTATTCCATTCTACTCCATTCCACTCTTCTCCACCCGACTCAACTCCACTCCTCTCCATTCTTTTCCATCACATTCCCTTCCACTTCATTCCACTCAACTCCACTCCACTGCAATCCTCTCCACTCCAGTCCCCTTCATTCCATTCCATCCCATTCATTTCTTTCAACAGGATCTCACTCTGTCACCCAGGCTGGAATGCAGTGGCACAATCTCAGCTCACATTTCATTTCACCGTTCCATTCCATTGCATTCCATTCCATTCTTTTCCATTGCATTCCATTCCATTCCATTCCCTTCAATTCCATTCCATTCTACTCCAATACACTCCACTCCACTACCCTACAGTCCTTTCCATTCCTTTCCATTCCATTCCACTCCACTCAACTCCATTCCACTCCATTCCAGTCCATTCCATCCCATCCCATTACACTTCACTCCACTACACTACATTCCATTCCTTTCCATTCCACTCCATTCTATTCCATTCCTTTCTTTCATCAGGATCTCACTCTGTCACCCTAGCCACAGTGCAGTGGCACAATCTCAGCTCATATTTCATTTGACCATTCGATTCTTTTGTATTCCATTCCATTCCATTCCATTCCATTCCATTCCTTTCTGTTCCGTTCCATTCCATTCCATTCGATTGTATTCCATTCCACTGCATTCCACTCCATTCCATTCCATTCCTTTCTTTCAACAGAATCTCTCTCTGTCACCCAGGCTGGAGTGCATTGGCACAATCTCAGCTCACCTTTCATTTCACCATGCCATTCTATTCCATTCCATTCCATTCCATTCCATTCCATTCCATTCCATTCCATTCCAATCCATTCTAATCCATTCCATTATTCCATTCCATTCTACTCCATTCCATTCCACTCCAATCCACTAGACTCCATCACATACCCTTGCATTCTGTTCCACTCCATTAAACTCAATTCTACTCCACTCAATTCCACTCCACTCCCGTCCACTGCACTGTACTCTACACCACTCCACTCCACTCCATTCCATTCCATCGTATTGCATTCCACTCCATTCCACTCCACTACACTCCTCTTCATTCCATTCCGTTTCAAACTTTTGGACCCCACCCCACCCCATTCCACTCCACTCCACTCCATTCCATTCCATTCCATTCCACTCCACTCCACTGAACACCACTCCACTCTTTTCCATTCCACTCCATTCCTCCGCAGTCAACTCCACTCCACACCACTTCTTTCCATTCCATTCTATTCCATTCCACTCTATTCCAATCCACTCTACTTCACTCCACTCCACTCCACTCCACTCCATTCCGTTCCCTCCCATTCCATTCAACTCCATTACACTCCACTCCACTCCACTCCATTACATTACATTCCATTCCTCTCCATTACTTTCCATTCTTTTCTTTCAACAGGATTCCTCTCTGTCAAAAAGCCTGAAGTGGAGTGGCACAATTTCAGCTCACATTTCATTTCACCATTACATTCCATTCCATTTCATTCCATTACTTTCGATTTCACTCCACTCCACTTCACTCCACTCTGCTACATTCCATTCCACTCCATTCCACTTCACTCCACTCCACTCCACTGCATCCCATTCCCTTCCATTCCTCTAAATTCCATTACACTCTAGTTCACTCCACTCCACTCTAGTTCACTCCACTCCACTCTAGTTCACTCCACTCCACTCCATTCCACTTCATTCCATTTAATTCCATTCCAATCCAGTCCATTCCAATACACTCCATTCCACTCCACTCCAGTGCAGTCCATCCCATTTCAACCCATCGCATTCCATTCCATTCCACTCCACTCCACGCCACTCCACTACACTAAACCCCACTTCGCTTCACTCCTATCCATTCCAGTCCAATCCACTTCAATCTACTCCATTCCATCCCATACCACTTCACTCACTCCACTCCACTCAACTCCACTCCACTCCACTCCACTCCATTCCATCCCATTCCATTACATTACATTTCAAGTCCTCTCCACTCCTGTCCACTCCAATCCACTCCACTCCATTCCATTGAACTCCTATTACATTCCACTCCATTCCACTCCTTTCTAATCCACTCCACTCCATTCTGTTCCATTCCATTCCATTTGACTCTATTGCATTCCATTCATTTCTTTTGACAGGATCCCTCTCCGTCACCCAGGCTTCAGTGCAGTGGCACAATCTCTGCATACGATTCATTTCACCATTTCTTTCCATTTCATTCTCTTCTATTTCATTCCATTCCACTTCAATCCACTCCACTCCACTCCACTCTACTCCACTCCACTCTACTCCACTCCACTGCCTTCCATTCCACTCCATTCAACTCCACTGCACCCCACTGCACACCATTGCATTCCATTCCACTCCATTCCACTCTACTCCACTCCAGTCCAATACCCTCCACTCCACTCCACTCCAATCCATTCCATTCCATTCCATTCCATTTCATTCCATTCCATCCCATTCCATTCCACTGCAGTCCACTCCAATCCACAACACTCCACTCCACTGAACTCCATTCCATGCCATTCCATTCCAATCCATGCCAATCCATTCCATTCCTTCCCATTCCATTTAACAACATTAGACTCCATTCCACTCCACTCACTCCTTTCCTGTCCACTCCACTCAACTGCATTCCATCCATTCCATCCCATTCCACTCCATTCCATTCCATTCTTTCTTTCAATGGACTCTAACTCTGTCAGCAACGCTGGAGGGCAGTGGCACAATGTCAGCTCATATTTCATTTCACCTTTCCATTCCATTCCTTTCAGTTCCATTCCATTCCATTCCTTTCTGTTCTATTCCACTCAACTCTAATCCCCTCCATTCCACTACATTCCAATCCATTCCACTTCATTCCACTCCAATCCAATCCAATCCACTCCACTCCATTCTGTTCCATACCATTCCATTCCACTCCATTCCAGTCCACTCCTATCCTCTCTTCTCCAATCCACCCCATTCCACTCCCCTCCACTCCATTCCATTCCATCCCATTCCATTCCATTCATCTCCACTCCACTCCACTCTACTCCATTGTATTCCACTCCATTCCACTCCATTCCACTCCTCTCCACTCCACTCCCCTACACTCTGTTACATTCCATCCCATTGCATTCCATTCCAGTCCTCTCCATTCCACTACATTCCACTGCAGTCCACTCCACTCCATTCCATTCCATCTGATGCCATTCTACTCCATTCTAGTCCACTTCTCTTCTCTCTACTCCCCTCCACCCCACTCCACTCCACTCCAGCCCATTCTATGCCATCCCATTCCATTCCTTTCCATTCCATTCAACTCCAGTCATCTTCACTAGACTCCACTCCATTAAATTCCATTCCATCCCATTCCATTCCACTCTATTCAACTCCACTCCATTCCAGTCCACTCCAATACAATCCATTCCATTGCATTCCACTCCACTACAATCCATTCCATTCCATTCCATTCCATTCCATTCCATTCCACTCCACTGCACTCCATTCTATTCCATTCTATTAGACGCCATTCCTTTATTTGACAGGATCTCATTCTGTCAGCCAGGCTGGAGTGTAGTGGCTCAATCTCAGCTCACATTTATTTTCTCCATTCAATTCCATTCCATTCCATTCTGTTCCATTCCTTTTCACTAAACTCCACTGCACTCTACTCCATGAAACACCACTACACTCCATTCCATTCCACACCACTCCACTCTACTCCACCACACTCCTCTCCATTTGACTTCATTACATTCCATCCCAATCCATTTCACTCCATTCCACTCCACTCTTGTCCACTCCACTCCACTCCACTTAACTCCGCACCACTCCTCTCCATTCCATACAATCCCATAACGTTCCACTCCATTAAAATCCACTCCAGTCCTCTCCGCTGGATTCCCCTCCACTCCACTCACTTCCATTCCATTCCTTTCCATTCCATTCCACTCCATTCAATTCAATTCCTTTCTTGAGACAGTATCACACTCTGTCTCCAAGGCTGGAGTGTAGTGGCACAATGTGAGTTCCCATTTCATTTCACCACTCCATTCCATTCCATTGCACTCCACTCCATTCCACTCCACTCCACTCCATTTTTTTCCACGCCATTCCACTCCCCTCAACTCCTCTCCTCTCCATTCCATTCCATCTCATTGAATTCCACTCCATTCCACTCCACTCCACTCCATTCCTTTCCATTCCATTCCATTCCATTCCATTCCATTCCATTCCATTCCATTCCCTTCCATTCCATTCCATTCCATACCATTCCATCCCATTCCTTTCCATTGCACTCCACTCCACTCCACTGTACACCAATTTCTTCCACCCCATTCCACTCTACTCAACACCACTGTTCTCCATTCCATTCCATTCCATTGCTCTCCACTTCATTCCACTCCACTTCTTTCCACTCCAGTCCACTCTACTACACTCCATTCCACTCCATTCCTTTCCAGTCCATTCCACTCGTGTTGACACTACCCCACTCCATCCCAATCCATCCCATTCCATTACACTCCACTCCACTCCACTCCTCTCCCGTCCTCTCCACTCCATTCCATTCTATTACACTTCATTCCATTCCATTCCTTTCCTTTGAGAGGATCTCACTCTGTATTCCATGCTGGAGTGCATTGGAAACATCTCAGCAAACATTTCATTTCACCGTTCCATTCCACTCCACTTCATTGCATTCCATTGCATTCCATTCAACTCTACTCCACTCCACTCCATTCCACTGCACTCCTCTCCATTGCATTCCACTCCATTCCACTCCATCCCACCCAGTCCACCTTATTCCTTTCCACTCCATTCCATTCTATGAGAATACATTACAGTCCACTCCACACCATTGCATTCCATTCTTGCGTACTCCATTGCAATGCACTCCACTTCACTCCTCTCAACAGCACTGCACTCCAGTCCACTCCATTACACTACATTCCATTCCATTCCGTTCCACTCCAGTCCAACCCACTCCACTCCTCTCCAATCCAGCCCATTCCATTCTACTCCATTCCACTCCACTGCAGTCCACTCCAGCTCACTGCAGTCCACTCCATTTCAATGCATTCCATTCCACTCCATTCCATTCCATTGCATTCAACTCCACTCCACTCCACTCCATTACATTCCATGCAATCCCATTCGACTCCACTCTACTCCACTCCACTGCAAACCAATCCACTCTACTCTACTGTATTCCATTCCATTCCATTCCATTCCATTCCATTCCATTCCATTCCATTCCATTCCATTCCATTCCATTCCATTCCATACCATTCCATTCGTTTCTATTCTTCTCCATTCTATTCCATTCCTTTCTTTCGAAAGCATCTCACTCTATCAGGCAGGCTGAAGTGCAGTGGCACAATTTCTGCGCACAATTCATTTCACCATTCCATTCAATTCCATTCCATTATAATCCATTCCATTCCATTTCATTCTATTTCACTCTACTCCACTCC
The DNA here is from genome assembly GCF_006542625.1 of Nomascus leucogenys. Classification (NCBI taxonomy): domain Eukaryota; kingdom Metazoa; phylum Chordata; class Mammalia; order Primates; family Hylobatidae; genus Nomascus; species Nomascus leucogenys. Next base: position 156,426 of record NW_022097111.1, on the reverse strand, counting down.
ACTCCTCTTCACTGCACTCCATTCCATTCCAATGCATTCCACTCCATCCACTCCCCTCCACTCCATTCCAGTCCATTCCATTCTAACACATTTCATTCCACTGTATTCCACTCAAATCCACTCGACTCCACACCACTCCCCTCCATTCCATTCCATTCCATCCCATTCCATTCCATTCCAATGCATTCCATTCCATTGCATTCCATTGCTTTCCATTCCATTCCATTCCTCTCCACTCCACTGCAATCCACTCCACTCAATTCCATTTGATCTCCTCTTCATTCCACCCTACTCCACTACACTACATTCCACTCCTCTCCTCTCTGTTCCTCTCTATTCCAGCCCATTCTATTCCACAGCATTCACTTCTATTCCTTCCTTTCGTCATGCCCTCACTCTGTCACCCAGGCTATAGTGCAGTGGCAGAATCACTGCTTACATTTCATTTCACCATTTCTTTCCATTTCCATCATTGCATTCCTACCCACTCCTCTCCACTCCATTATACTCCACTCCACTCCATTCCATTCCACTGCATTCCACTCCATTCCATTCAATTGCATTCCATTCAATTAGTTTGTTTTGACAATATTTCACTGTTACTGAGGCTGGAGTGCTGTGACACAATCTCAGCTCACATTTCATTTCACCATTCAATTCCAATGCATTGCATTTCATTCCATTCCCTTGCATTTCATTCTGTTCCATTCCATTCCATTTCACTCCAATCCACTCTACCCTACTGCACTCCACTCCACTCCACTCCATTCCATTCCATTCCATCCCTTTCCACTCCACTCCACTCCACTGCACTCCACTCCATTCCATTCCAATCCCTTCCAATCCATTCCACTCCAGTCCACTCCATTCCAAACCACTACTCTCTATTCCATTCCATTCCATTCCATTTCACTCCACTCCACTCCACTCCACTACATTCCATCCAATTCCATTCCTCTCCACTACAATACACTCGATTACTTTCCTTTCTTTCTTCAGGATCTCATTCTCTCAGCCAGGCTGGAGTGCAGTGGCACAATCTCAGCTCACATTTCATTTCACCGTTCCATTCCATTCCATTCATTCCACTCCACTCCACTCCACTAAACTGTAATCCATTCCATTCCACTCCACTCCACTCCACTCCAGTCCATTCCATTCCATACCATTCCATTTTCCTCCATTCCATCCCATTCCATTTCACTCCTTTCCACTCCATTCCACTACAGATGACTCCACTCAACTACACTCCATTCCATTCCATCCCTTTCTATTCCACTCTATTGGACTCCACTCCACTCCCCTCCAATCCATTCTATTCCATTTCATCGCTTTCCATTCTACTCCTTTCCTCTCAACTCCACTGAACTGCACTCCACTCCATTCCATTACATTCCATCCCATTCCATTCCATTACATTCCACTTCACTCCACTTCATTACACTCCACTCCTCTCCATATGATTCCATTCCATTCCACTCCACTCTACTCAGCACCACTCCTCTCCATTACTTTCCACTCCATTCCACTCTACTCCACTATGCTCCACACAAATCCATACCATTCCATTCCATTCCGCTCCACTCCTCTCCACTCCACTCCATTCCATTCCACTCCATTCCATACCAATGCACTGTGCTTCACTCCACTCCATGGCATTTCATTCCATCCCATTCCTTTCCACTCCACTCCACTGCACTCCACTTCATTACTGTGCAATCCATCCCATTCCATTCCACTCCTTTCCACTCAATTCCATCCCTTTCCTTTCCATGCCATCCCACTCCACTCCACTCCATTCCATTCCATTCGTTTCTATTTGATTCCGTTCCATTCCACTCCTTTCCATTTCCTTCTTTTCTTTTGACAGGATCTCACTCTGTCACCCAGGCTGGAATGCAGTTGTACAATCTCAGCCCACATTTCATTTCACGTTTCCATTCCATTCCATTCTATTCCATTCACCATTCCATTCCATTCACCATTCCATTCCATTCCATTCCATTCCATTCCATTCCATTCCATTCCATTCCTTTCCATTCCATTCCATTCCATTCCATTGCTTTCCGTTCCATTCCATCCCATTCCGTTCCACTCTGCTCCACTCAACTCCAATCCACTGCATTCCATTCAATTCCATTCCAAACCAAGCGATGCCACTGCACTCCACTCACTGGACTGCACTCCATTCCTCTCCATTCCATTCCATTCCATTCCATTCCCGTCGATTCCACTCCAGTCCACTGCACTCCATTCCCCCCCTTCCATTCCATCCCATTCTACTCCACTCCATTCCACTACTCTGCACTCCACTGCACTCGACTCCTCTCCACTCCACTCCACTCCATTCCATTCCATCCTATTCTATTACACTCCATTCCACTCCACTGCAGTCTAATCCACTCTACTCCATTCCTTACCATCCAATTCCATTCTAGTGCCCTCCACTCCACTCCACTCCTCTCAATTCCACTGCACTCCTCTCCATTATATTTCTTTACATTCCATTCCACTCCCTTCAACTCCACTCTACTCCACACCAATCCATTCAATTCCATCACATTCCATCTGCATTCCACTCCACTCCACTTCAAACCTCTCCACTCCTCTCCACTACATTTCATTCCATTCGATCCCTTTCCACTCCATTCCATTCCATTCCTTTCACTCAACAGGGTCTCACTCTGTCACCCAGCATATAGTGTAGTGCCTTAATCTCAGCTGATGTGTCATTTCAAAATTCCATTCCATTCCATCCCATTCTATTCCAATCCACTTCACTTCTCCACACTCCATTCCACTCCACTCCACTCCACTACACTACACTACACTCTACTCCACTCAACTCCACTCCATTCCATTCCACACCATTGCACTCCACTCCAATCCATTCCGTTACATTCCTTTCTTTTGGCAGGATCTCACTCTCTCAGCCAGGCTGGAGTGCAGTAGCACAGTCTCAGGTCACATTTCATTTCACGATTCCATAACATTCCGTCCCATTCCATTCCACTCCATTCCACTCCACTCCACTCTGCTCCACCTCATTCCATTTCTTTCTCTTCCATTCCATTCCATTCCATTCCATTCCATTCCATTCCATTCCATTCCATTCCATTCCATTCCGTTCGTATGTTTTGAGAGGATCTCACTCTGTCACCCAGGCTGGAGTGCAGTGGAACAATCTCAGCTCACATTTCATTTCACCATTCCTTCCCATTGCGTTCCATTTCATTCTATTCCATAGCATTCCATTCCATTTCATTCCCTTCAAATCTATTACATTCCAGTCCACTCCACTCCACTACGCTACACTCCATTCAATCCCATTCTATTCCATTCCGTTCCACTCTACTCCTCTCCACTCCACTCCACTCCATTCCATTCCATTCCATTCCATCCCACTGCAGTCCACTCCACTCCACTCCCTTGCATTCCATTACACTCCAATATCTTCCATTCCTTTCCTTCAGCATGATATCATTCTGTCATCCATGTTGGAGTGCACTGGAACCATCTCAGCTCACATTGCATTTCACTGTTCTATTCCATTCCATTCCATTAAATTATATTCCACTCCACTCCACTCCACTACTCTCCACTCCACTCCACTCCTCTCCACTCCACTCCACTCCACCCTACCCCCCATTGCACTCCACTCCACTCCAGTCCATTCCATTTCATCCCATTTCATTCCACCCCTTTCCACTGCTTTCCACTCCAATCGACTCCACTGCACTACACTCCATTCCATTCCATCCCATACCATTCCACTCTATTTCACTCCACTTCACTCCACTCCCCTCCAATCCATTCTCTTCCATTTCAACCTTTCAATTCTTCTCGATTACACTCCACTCTACTGCACTTCATTCCACCCCATTCCATTCCATTCCATTCCACTCCATTCCCTTCCACCCTACTACACTGAACTCCATACCATTCCGTTCCATTCCACTTCACTCTACTCAACTCCACTCATCTCCATTCCTTTCCACTCCATTCCACTATACACCACTCCATTCCATACCATTCCACTCCATTCCATTCGAATCCCCTCCACTCCACTCCATTCCACTCCACTCCATTCCATTGCACTCCTTTCCTCTCCACTCCACTCCCTCCCTTTCCATACCATTCTTTTCCACTCCACTCCACTGCACTCCACTTCATTATATTCCTTTCCATCCCATTCCTTTCCACTCCTCTCCGCTACACTCCACTCCTCTCCACCCCATTCCATCCCTTTCCATTCCATGCCATTGTACTCCACTCCACTCCATTCCATTCCATTCCATTTCTTTCCATTCCATTCCATTCCATTCCATTCCATTCCATTCCATTCCATTCCATTCCATTCCTTTCTTCTGACTGTATCTCACTCTGTCACCCAGGCTGGAGAGCAGTTGCGAAATCTCAGTCCACATTTAGTCCCACTATTCTATTCCATTCCATTCCATTCCATTCCATTCCATTCCATTCCATTCCATTCCGTTCCGTTCCATTCCGTTCCATTCCATCCCATTCCATTCCGTTCCATTCTGCTTCAATTGACTCCACTCGACTCCACTCCACTCCACTCCACTCCATTCCATTACACTCCATTCCACTACATTCCACCCAACTCCACTCCTTTCCAATCCATCCCATTTCATTCCACTCCGTTCCACTTTTTTCCAGTGCACTCCACTCCCTTCCACTCCATTCCACTCCATTCCATTCCAGCCCACTCCATTTCACTCCACTCTAATCATCGCCAATCCACTCCATTCCATTCCATTCCACTCAATGCCAACCCACTCCACTCAACTCAAGCCCATTCTCTCCCATTGCATTTCATTCATTCCACTCCACTAGACTCCACTGCACTCAAGTCCACGCCACTCCATTCCATTCCATCCCATCCCATTTATCTCCATTTCACGCCACTCCAACCCACTCTTCTCCAATCCACTCCATTCAATTCCATTCCATTCCAATCCACTCCACTTCAATCCACTCCACTCTACTCTACTCCTTTCCATTCCACTGCATTCCACTCCACTCCACTACATTCCATTCCATTCCATTTGATTGCATTCCACTGCATTGCACTCCTTTCCACTCCACTCCACTTCAGTCCTCGCCACTCCATTCCATTCAATTCTCTTCCTGTCCATTCCATTCCTTTTTTTTTGTTAGGATCTGTCTCTGTTGCCCAGGCTGAAGGGCAGTGGCACAATCTCAGCTCACATTTCATTTCTGCATTCCATTCTATACCATTCCATTCCATTCCATTCAATTCCATTTCATTCCATTCCATTCCACTCCAATCCACTCCATTCCACTCCAGTCCATTCAATTCCACTCCAGTCCACTCCAGTCCACTCCATTCCTTTCCATTCCATTCCATTCCATTCCATTACATTCCATACCTCTCCATACCAATCCATTCATTTCTTTCTACAGGATCTCACTCTGTCACCCAGGCTATAATGTTGTAGTAGAATCTCCGCTCACATTTCATTTCACCACTCCATTCCATTCCATTCCATATTTTCTACTCCACTCCACTCCTCGCCACTGCATTACACTCAACTCCACTCAATTCTACTGCACTTCACTCCACTCCCATCCATTCAATTCCACTCCATTCCGTTCTTCTCAACTCGTCTCAACTCCACTCCCCTACATTCGATTCCATCGCATTCCCTTCCACTCCATTCCACTCGACTCCACTCCACTCCAGTCCTCTCTACTCCACTCCACTTCATTCCATTCCATACAATTCCATTCCATTCCATTCCATTCCTTTCTTTCGACAGGAACTCCCTCTGTCACCCAGGCTGGAGTTCAGTGGCACAATCACAGCTCACATTTCATTTCACCATTCCATTCCATTGCATTCCATTCCATTCTTTTCCATTGCATTCCATTCCATTCCATTCCCTTCAATTCCGTTCCATTCCATTCCACTCCAATACACTCCAGTCCACTACCCTACAGTCCTTTCCATTCCTTTCCATTCTATTCCATTCCATTCCATTTCACTCAAATCCACACTACTTAGCTCCAATCCACTCCACTTCATTCCATTCCTCTCATTACAGTCGACACAACTCCACTCCATTCCTTTCCTATCAATTCCAATCCACTCCACTCCACTCCATTCCTTTCTACTCCACTGCACTATACTGCATTATTCTCCACTCCGTTCCATTACATTGCATTCAATTCTATTCCATTCCCTTCCTTTCCATTCCACTCCATGCCACTCCACTACAGTCTTGTCCATTCGATTCCTTCCCATTCCACTCCACTCCACTCCACTACATTGCAATCCATTCAATTCGATTCCAATCCACTCCACTCCACGCCATTCCTTTCTTCTCCATTCCACTACAAGGTACTCCACTCCACTCCATTCCATTGCATTCCACTACCATCCATTCAATACGATTCCACTCCACTCCAGTCCAATCTAATCCACTGCATTCCATTCCATTACATTCTGTTCCGTTCCATTCTACTACAATCCACTCTACTCCACTCCACTCTTCTCCACCCCACTCCATTCCATTCCTTCACATTCCACTGCAATCTACTCCCCTCCATTCCGTTCCATTCCATTCCATTCCACCCTAGTCCACTCCATTCCATTCGTTTATACTCCATTCCACTACACTGCACTCCACTAAACTCCATTTCATTCCATTCCATTCTATTCCGTGCTATTGCTTTCCATTCCATTCCATTCCCTTCCATTCCTTTCCATTCCACTTCACTCCACTCCAATCCACTGCATTCCATTCCGTTCCATTCCATTCCATTCCTTTCCATTCCAATCCACCCCATTCCACTCCACTCCCCTCCTCTCCGTTCCATTCCACTTTATTCCACTCAACTGCACTCCATTCCACTTAACTCCATTCCTTTCTACTCCACTCCCCTCCTCTCCATTCCGTTCCACTTTATTCCACTCAACTGCACTCCACTCCACTTAACTCCATTCCTTTCTACTCCATTCGAATACACTGCACTCCACTCCACTGCATTCCATTCCATTCCGTTCTGTTGCATTCCACTCCATTCCTTTCCTTTCCATTCCTTCCCACTCCACTACGTTCCACTCCAATCCAGTGCATTCCTATGCTTTCCATTCCATTCCACTCGAATCCACTCCAGTCCACACCACTCCACTCTACCACATTCCGTTCTTTCCCATTCCACTCCACTCCCCTGCATTTTTTCTATTCCATTCCATTCCGTTCCACTCCACTCCACTCCATTCCACACCCTTCCTTTCTTCTCAATTCCACTACAATGCACTCCACTCCACTCCATTCCATTCGTTTCCATCCCACTCCACTCCACCCCATTCCATTCCACTCCATTGAATTCTATACCACAACCTTCCACTCCACTCCACTCCAATGTATCCCACTGCATTCAATTCAATACCACTCTATTCCATTCCTCTCCACTTCTGTCCACTCGACACTTTTCTACTTCATTCCACTACACTGTACTCCACTCCATTCCATTCCATTGCATTCTATTTCTTTCCATTGCATTCCATTCCCTGCCATTCCAGTCCATTCCGTTCCATCCTATTCTTTTCCATTGCATTCCATTCCCTTCGATTCCATTCCATTCCGATCGACTCCACTCCAGTCCAAGCCACAACATTCATTCCATTCCATTCAATTCCATTCCTCTTGATTCCACTTTAACCCACTGCACTCCACTCCACTCCATTCCTCCCTCCCCATTCCACTCCGCCCCACTCCATTACCTTCCCTTCCATTCCATTCCATTCCATTCCAGTCAATTCCCCTCCATAGCACTCCACTCCACTCCAATCGTTTGTACTCCATTCCACTACACTGCACTGCATTCCACTCCATTCCATTCCATTCCCTTCCATTCCATTCCGTTCCATTGTCTTCCATTCAATTCCAATCCTTTCCCTTCCATTACATTCTATTCCACTCCACTCCACTCAAATCCCCTGCATTCCGTTCTTTCCATTCCATTCCGTTCCGTTCCATTCCATTCAATTCCATTCCACTCCCTTCCTTTCTATTACATTACACTGCACTCCACTCCACTGCAAAGTACTGCATCCCATTCCATTCCATTCCATTCCATTCCATTCCAATTCATTCCATTCCATTCCACTCGAATCCACTCTATTCCCTCCACTGCACTCCAATCCACTTCATTCCATTCCATTCCATCCCTTTCCATGCCACTCCGATTCTTTCCATTCCATTCCACTCGAATCCACTCTACTCTGCTTCACTCCACTCCTATCCACTCCACTCCATTCCATTCCTTCCCATTCCACTCCACTCCAATCCTTTCCATTACATTCCGTTCCTTTCCACTCCAACCCACTCCACTTCACTGCATTCCTTTCTACTCCATTCCCCTACACTGCACTCCATTCCACTCCATTACATTCCATTCCCTTCCATTGCATTCCATTCCATTCCTTTAAATTCAATTCTATTCCACTCCACTCAACTCCACTCTTCACCGCTTTCCATTCCTTTCCACTCAAATCCACTCTACTCCACTCCACTGCACTCCATTCCTTCCCATTCTGCTCCACTCCACTCCATTCCTTTCCATGCCATTGCATTCCATTCTACTCCACTCCACTCCTCTCTAATTCGTTCCTTTCCAGTTCATTCTGAAACATTTCACTCCTCTACACTCCACTCCATTCTGTTCTATTGCATTCCATTCCATTCCATTCAATTGCATTCCGTTCCATTCCACTCCACTCCGCTCCACTCCAATCCACTGCATTCCGTTCCTTTCCATTCCATTCTTTTCCACTCACAACCACTCAACTCTACTAAAATCCACTCCACTCCACTCTACTCCATTCCGTCCCATTCAACTCCACTCCGCTGCTGTACATTCCATTCCAATCGATTCCATTCCACTCCACTCCTTTCTGCTCCATTCCACTACAATGCACTCCACTCCATTCCATTCCATTGCATTTCCTTTCATTCCATTCCATCACTTCCATTCCAGTCCCTTCCACTACACTCCAATCCACAGCATTGTTTCCATTCCTCTCCTTTCTATTCCACTTGAATCCACTCTGATCCACTCCACTACACTCTGCTCCATTCCATTCCTTCCCATTCCAATCCACTCTACTCCACTCAATTCCATTCCATTCCATTCCATTCCATTCCACTAAATTCCACTCCACTCGACTCCATTCCAATCCTTTCTACTCCATTCCACTACACTGCAGTGCATTCCACTTCATTTCATTCCATTACATTCCATTCCATTGCATTCCATACCATTCCACTCCCTTCTATTCCGTTCTATTCAACTCCATTCCAATCCAATCCACCTCATTCCATTCCTTCCCATTCAACTCCACTCCACTCCAACACATTTCATTCCCTTGTATTTCTTTCCATTCCACACCACTCCACTCCATTCCATTCCTTTCTGCTCCATTCCATTACACTGCACTCCACTCCACTCCACTCCACTCCACTCCATTCCATTCCATTCCATTCCATTCCATTCCATTGCCTTCCATTCCATTAAATTCCCTTCCGTTCTTTTCCATTCCACTCCACTCCACTCCAAGCCACTGCCTTCCATTCCACTCCACTGCAATCGACTCCACACCACTCCATTCCTTTCTACTCCTTTCCACTACACTGAAATCCACTCAATTGCATTCCATTCCATTCTGTTCCATTGCATTCCATTCCATTCCATTCCTTTCCATTGCATTCCACTTCTATCCACTTCACTGGAATACAGTCCATTCCTATCTATTCCATTCTGTACCGTTCCATTCCATTCGAATTTACTGTATTCCACTCCACTCCACTCCACTGCATACCATTCATTCCCTTTCCACTGCACACCCCTCCATTCCTTTCCATTCCATTCCAATTTATTCCACTCCATTCCACACCCTTCCTTTCTACTCCATTCCTGTAAAGGGCTTTCGTCTGCACTCCGTTACATTTCATTCCATTCCATTCCATTCCTTTCCATTCCATTCCCTTACATTCCACTCCATTACCCTCTTTTCCATTGCATTCCATTCCATTCCATTCCACTCCACTCCACTTCAATGTACTGCATCCCATTCCATTCAATTCAATTCCACTCCTCTCCACTCCAATCCACTGCATTCCACTCCCTTCCATTCCTTTCCTTTCCCCTCCAATCCATTCCATTCCATTCCAATCGAATACACTCTACTCCACTCCACTCCACTCCAATCCACTCCACTCCATTCCATTCCTTCCCATTCCACTGCACTCCCCTTCATTCCATTCCATTCCATTCCATTCCATTCCATTCCATTCCATTCCACACCAACACACTCCACTCCACTCCTCTCCATTCCATTCCATTGCACTCGAATCCACTCTACTCCACTCCACTCCTGTCTAGTCCACTGCATTCCGTTCATTCCCATTACACTCCACTCCACTTCACTCCATTCCGTTCCTTTCCATGCCACTCCACTGCACTCCACTCCATTCCTTTCTACTCCATTCCACTACCCTGCACTCGTCTTCACTGCATTTCATTCCATTCCATTCCATTCCATTCCATTCCACTACATTCAACTCCATTCCTTTCTACTCCATTCCACTCCACTGCACTCCTCTTCACTCCATTCCATTCCATTCCATTCCATTCCATTCCATTCCATTCCATTCGGTTGAATTGCATTCAATTCCATTCCATTCCCTTCCATGACATTACATTCGACTCCACTCCACTCCAGTCCACAGAATTCCATTCCATTCCATTCCATTCCATTCCATTCCATTCCGTTCCATTCCATTCCATTCCACTCGAATCCACTCTGCTTCACTATACTCCACTCCACTACACTCCTTTCCATTCATTCCCATTCCCCTCCTCTCCACTCCATTCGAATGCATTCCATTCCATTGCATTGGATTTAATTCCATTCCCTTCCATTCCGTTCCATTCCATACCACTCCACTCCACTCCAGTCCATTCCATTCCATTCCATTCCATTCCATTCCATTCCATTCCATTCCATTCCATTCCATTCCATTCCATTCCTCTCAAATCCACTCTACTGCACTCCACTCCAATCCATGCCACTGCATTCCATTCCTGCAAATTCCACTCCATTCATCTCCACTCCATTCATTTCCATCGATTGCATTCCAATCCATTCCACTCCACTCCACTCCACTCCAATACATTTCTTTCTTCTCCATTCCACTATACTGTATTCCACTCAACTGCATTCCATTTCATTCCATTCCCTTCCTTTCAATTCACTTCCACTCCACTCCAAATAAATCTGATCCACTGCATTCGACTCTTTCCATTCCATTCCATTCTATTCAATTCCATTCAATTCCGTTCTAATCCACTCTACTCCACTCCACTCCACTCCATTCCATTTCTTCCCATTCCACTCCACTCCAATGCACTCCATTCCTTTCCATTCCATTCCATTCCACTTCACTCCACTTCAATAAACTCCACTCTATTTGTTTCTACTGCATTTCAAATATAGTGCATTCCTCTCCACTCCATTGAATTGCATTGCATTCACATCCATTCCGTTCCAATCCATTCCACTCCATGGCACTCCACTCCACTCCCTTCCATTCCTTCCAATTACACTCCACTCCATTCCTTTTGATTCCATTTCAATCCATTCCATTCCACTCACTACACTCTACTCCATTACTTTCTACTCCATTCCACTACACTGCACTGCACTCCACTCCATTAAATTCCTTTCCATTCCATTCAGGTCCATTGCATTCCATTCCATTCCAATCCCTTCCATTCCATTCCATTCCACTCCACTCCACTCCATTCTGATGCATGGCTTTCTGTCCATTCCATTCCGTTCCATTCCATTCCACTCAAATCCACTTTACTCCACTCCACTCCACTCCAGTGCACTCCATTCCTTCCCATTGCACTCCACTCCATTCCACTCTATTCCATTCCATTCCTTTCCATTCCATTCCATTCCACTCCAACCCACTGCAGTCCACTCCACTCCATTCCTTTCTACTCCATTCCACTACACTGCACTGCATTCCACTCCATTCCATCACAATCCATTCCATTCCTTTCCATTGCACTCCATTCCATTCCATTCCCTTCAAATCCATTGCATTCCATTCCACTCCAATCCATTCCAACCCACTGCATTCCCTTCCATTCTACTCCTTTCTTTTCCGCTCCATTCAATTCCATTCCATTCCACTGGAATAAATTCTAATCCACTCCATTCCACTCCAATCAGGTCCTCTCCATTCCATTCCTTCCCATTCCACTCCACTCCACTCCATTCCATTTCATTCCATTCCACTCCACTCCACTCCATTCCTTTCACCTCCATTCCACGTCACTGCACTTCACTCGACGCAATTCCATTCTTTTCCTTTCCATTGCGTTTTGTTGTATTCCATTGCATTCCATTCCATTACACTCCACTCGACTCCAATCAAATCCGTAGAATTCATTCCATTCAATTCCATTCCATTCCACTCACATCCAATCTACTCCTTTCCACTCATTTCCATTCATTCCCATGCAACTCCTCTTCACTCCATTCAAGTCTATTCCATTCATTTCCCTTCCACACTATTCCACTCCATTCCATGCCTTTCCATTCCACTCCTCTCCACTCCATTCCTTTCTACTCCATTCCAATACACTGCACTCCACTCCATTCCTTTCCATTCCATTCCATTCCATTCCATTCCATTCCATTCCATTCCATTCCATTCCTTTCCATTCCAGTCCATTCCTTTCCATTGCATTCCATTCTATTCCATTGCCTTCCGTTCCATTACATTCTACTACACTCCACTCCATTGCTATCCAATGAATTCCATTCCGTTCTGTTTTTTCCGTTGCATTCCATTGCACTGGAATCAACTCTATGCCACACCACTCCACTCCACTCCATTCCATTCCTTCCTCTTCCACTCCACTCCAATCCAATCCATTCCATTCCATTCCATTCCATTCCATTCCATTCCATTCCATTCCATTATACTCCACTCCACTATACCCCATTCTTTTCTACTCCTTTTCCACTACACTGCATTCCTCTACACTCCATTCAATTCCATTTCATTCCATTCCCTTCCACTCCACTGCAGTCTGATCCATGACATTCCATCCTACTCCACTCCCTTCCTTTCTCCTCCATTCCACTAGAATGCACTGTACTCCATTCCACTCTATTCCAATCCATTCTGGTCCACTGAATTCCATTCCATTCCTTTCCCTACCTTTCCATTGCACTCCTCTCCACTGCACTCCAATCCACAGCATTCATTCCATTCCATTCTAATCCATTCCATTACACTCAAATCCAGTGTAATCCACTCCACTCCACTCCAATCCATTCCATTCATTCCCTATCCTCTCCACTCCACTCAACTCCGTTCAAATCCTTTCAATTCCACTGCACTCCACTGCACTCCAATCCACTACATTCATTCCATTCCATTCCAATCCACAACATTCATTCCATTCCATTCTAATCCATTCCATTACACTCAAATCCAGTGTAATCCACTCCACTCCACTCCAATCCATTCCATTCCTTCCCTATCCTCTCCACTCCACTCACCTCCGTTCAAATCCTTTCCATTCCATTCCATCCCACTCCATTCCACTCTACTCCAATCCACTCCACTCCATTCCTTTCTACTCCATTCCACAGCACTGCATTGTATTTCACTCCATTCCATTCCATTGTGTTCCATTGTATTCCCTTCCACTCCATTCCATTCCATTCCATTTCACTCCACTACACTCAAATCCACCTCAATCCATTCCATTCCATTCCACACAACTCCACTCGACTCCACTCTCCATTCCCTTCTACACCATTTCCACTGCACTGCATTCCCCTCCACTCTGTTCCATTCCATTCCATTAAATTCCACTCAATTCCATTCCATTCCTCTCCATTCGACTCTACTCCATCCCTTCCACTCCATTCCTTTCTATTCCATTGCAATTCAATGCACTGCATTCCACTGTTCCATTCTATTCCATTCCCTTCCGTTCTATTCCATTTGATTCCATTCCGTTCCAATCCACTCCAATCCACGTCATTCCATTCCATTCCATTCTATTCCATTCCATTCCATTCCATGCCATTCCACTCCATTCCATTCCATTCCATTGCACTCGAATCTATTCTACTCCACTCCACTCCTCTCCAATCAAATCCAATCCATTCTGTTCGTTGCCATTCCACTCCACTCCAGTCCACTCAATTCCATGCCATTCCATTCCACTCCTCTCCACTCCACTCCATTCTTTCTACTGCTTTGCACTACACTGCACTCCACTCCACACCATTCCATTACATTCCATTCTATTCCTCTCCTTTCCATTCCTCTCAAATCCACTCTAATCCACTCCACTCCACTCCACTCAACTACATTCCTGTCCTTCCCATTCCATTCCATTCTACTCCATTCCATTGCATTCCATTCCAACCCACTCCACTCCACTCCATTCCTTTCTACTCCATTCCACTACACTGCACTACACTCAATTCCATTCCATTCCATTCTGTTCCACTCCACTTGATTTCATTCCATTCCATTCCATTTCCATCCATTCCATTCCATTCCACTCCACTCCACTGTAATCTACTGCATCCCATTCCATTCCATTCCATTTCATTCCATTCTTTTCTACTTGAATCCACTCTACTCCACTCCACTCCCCTCCACTCTATTCCATTCCTTCCCAATCGACTCCATTCCACTGCATTCCTTTCCTTCCCATTCCACTCCACTCCCCTCCACTCCATTCCATTCCAATTCACTCCATTCCACTCCACTCCTCTCTACTTAATCAGTTTCTACACGATTCCACTACACTGCACTCCTCACGACTCCATTCCATTCCATTCCATTCCATTCCATTCCATTCGATTCCATTCCATTCCATTCCATTCCATTCCATCCCATTCCATTCCGTTCCATTCCATTGCTTTCCATTCCCTTCCATTCCATTTCATTGCACTTAGGAATACCCCAATCCCATCCACAGCTTTCATTCCTTTCCGTTCCATCCCACTAGAATGCATTCTACTCCATTCTACTTCACTCCATTCCATTCATTCCCATTACACTCCACTCCACTCCAGGCCATTCCATTCTATTCCATTCCTTTCCATTCTATTCCATTCCATTCCATTCCATTCATATCCGCTCTACTCCACTCCACTCCACTCCGCTCCATTCCATTCCTTCCCATTCCACTGCATTCTACTCCATTCCATTCCATTCCATTCCATTCCAGCCCATTCCACTGCACTCCATTCCTTTCTACTCCATTCCATTACAGTGCACTCCGCTACACTCTATTCCTTTCCATTCATTCCATTCTGTTCCATTGCATTCCATTTCATTCTATTCCCTTCTATTCCTTTCCTTTCCACTTGACTCCTGTGACTGCAATCCACTGCAGTGCATTCCATTCCATTCCATTCCACTCGAATCCACTCTACTCCACTCCATTCCACTCCATTAAATTCCTTCCCCTTCCACTCCACTCCAATCCATTCTTGTCCATTCTATTCCATTCCACTCCACTCCTCTCCACTACATTGCTTCCTACTCCATTTTACTACCCTGCATTCCTCTTCACTCCATTGTGTTCCATTCCATTCCATTCCTTTCCATTCCACTGCAGTCCATTCCATTCCAATCCCTTCAATTCCATTCCATTCCACAACATTGCACTCCACTCTAGTTCACTGAATTTCTTTCTATTGCATTCCACTCCATTCCATTCCGTACAATTCCATTCCTTTCCAATGCATTCCATTCCATTCCTTTCCATTCCATTCCATTCCATTCCATTCCACTCCACTCCACTCCACTGTAATCTACTGCATCCCCTTCCTTTCCATTCCATTTCATTCCATTCTTTTCTGCTTGAATCCACTCTACTCCACTCCACTCCCCTCCTCTCCATTCCATTGCTTCCCAATCGACTCCAGTGCACTGCATTCCATTCCTTCCCATTCCACTCCACTCCTCTCCACTCCATTCCATTCCAATCCATTCCATTCCACTCCAGTCCACTCTACTTTGTCCCTTTCTACAAGATTCCACTACACTGCACTCCTCACCACTCTATTCCATTCCAATCCATTCCATTCCATTCCATTGCATTCCACTCTAATCCACTCTACTCCACTCCATTCCACTCCATAAAATTCCTTCCCCTTCCACTCCACTCCACTCCAATCCATTCTTGTCCGTTCTATTCCATTAAACTCCACTCCTCTCCACTACATTCCTTTCTACTCCATTTTACTACCCTGCATTCCTCTCCACTCCATTGTATTCCATTCCATTCCTTTCCGTTCCACTGCAGTCCATTCCATTCCAATCCCTTGAATTCCGTTCTATTCCACAACACTGCACTCCACTCTAGTTCACTGAATTTCTTTCTATTCCATTCCATTCGATTTCATTCCGTAAAATTCCATTCCATTGCGTTTCATTCCATTCCATTCCATTTCATTCTATTCCATTCCCTTACATTCCATTCCTTTCAATCAAAATTTTCTGACTCTGTCACCTTGGCTATATTGTGGGGGCAGAATCTCAGCTCACATTTCGTTTACCATTCCATTCCGTTCCCTTGCATTCCATTCCATTTAATTCCACTCCACTCCACTCCTCTCTATTCCACTCCATTCCACTCCACACCACTTCATTGCGCTACACTCCATTCCATTCCACTCCATCCCACTCCACTCCACTCCACTGCACACCACTCCATTCCACTCCATTCCATTCCATTCCCCTCCACTCCACTCCAGTGCACTCCACTCCATTCCTTTATACTCTATTCCACTACACTGCACTCCACTCTATTCCATTCCATTCCCTTCCTTTCAATTCCATTCCACTCCACTCCACTCCCGTCAAAACAACTGCATTCCATTCCATTTCATTCTATTCAATTCCACTCAAATCCACTTTTCTCCCATCCATTGCATTCCATTCCATTCCCTTCCATTCCTTTCCATTGCATTTCATTCCATTCATTCCCTTCGATTCCATTCCATTCCACACCAGTCCAATCCATTGCCTTAAATTCCATTCCATTCCATTCCTCTCAAATCAACTCTACTCCACTGCACTCCACTCTGCTAGATTCCATTGCTTCCCATTCCACCACATTCTATTCCATTCCATTCTATTCCGTTCCATTGCATTGCTTTCCATTCCATTCCCTTCCATGACATTCAGTTCCACTCCACTCTCCTCCACTCCAATCTGCTGCTTTCCATTCCATTCCATTCCACAGCACTCGAGCCCATGCTATTCCAATCCACTCCACTACAATCCACTCCACTCTATTCTATTCCACTGCATTCCACACCACTTCATTATGCTACATTCCCTCCTATTCCATTCCAATACACTGCATTCCATTCCACTCCATTCCATTCATTTCCATTCAATAGCTTTCCATTGCATTCCATTCCATTCCATTCCCTTCTATTCCTGTCCATTCCACTGGACTCCACTCCACTCCAATCCTCTTCATTCCATTCCATTCCATTCCATTCCTTTCCACTCCAATCCACTCTACTCCACTCCACTTCATTCCATTCCATTCCTTCCCATTCGACTCCACTCCAGTAAAATCCATTCCATTCCATTCCACTCCAGTCCACTCCACTCCATTCCCTTCTACTCCATTCCACTATGCTGCATTCCTCTCCACTCCATTGTATGAAATTCCATTCCATTGCATTCCATTGCATTCCAATTTCAATTCATTCCATTCCATTCCCTTGTATTCCATTCCATTCCACAACCCTCCACACCACTCTAGTCGTCCACTGAATTCCATTGTATTCCATTCCATTCCTCTCCATTCCTTTCCATTCCATTTCCTTCCTTCCTTTCGAAATGATCCCACTCTCTCACCCTCTCTATATTGCAGTGGTAGAATCACAGCTCACATTTCCTTTTACGATTCCGTTCCTCTCCCTTCCATTCCATTCTATTTAATTCCACTCCACTCCATTCCACTCCATTGCCCTCCACGCCACTCCATTCCAGTCCACTCCATTCCATTCAACTCCATTCCACTCCACTCCACTCTACGTTACACCAATCCATTCCACTACCCTACGTTCCACTCCATTCCTCTCCACTTTACTCCCCTGCACTCTGCACCATTCCTTTCTACTCCATTTCACTACACTGCACTCCACTCCATTCCATTCCGTTCTATTACAAACTGTTCCATTCCATTCCATTCCATTCCCTTCCAGATAATTCATTCCACTCCGCTCCAAACCACTGCATTCCTTTCAATTCCATTCCACTCAAATCCACTTTACTCCACTCCGCTCCATTCCATTCAATTCAATCCCCTTCCGTTCTCTTCTATTCTGTTCCATTGCTTCCCATTCCATTCCTTTCCCTTCAAATTCATTCCATTCCTCTCCACTGCATTCCAAACCACTTCATTCCATTCCATTCCATTCCATTCTACTCCATTCCATTCCATTCCATTCCTTTCCATTCCATTGCATTCCATTCCACTCAACTCCAATCCACTGCATTCCATTCTGTTCCATTCCTTTCCTTTCCACTCCAATCCATTCCATTCCATTCGAATCAAATCCACACTACTCCACTCCACTGCTCTCCTGTTCTCTCCACTGCATTCCATTCCTTCCCATTTCACTCCACTACACTCCACTCCATTCCATTCCATTCCTTTCCATTCCATTCCATTTCATTCAATACCAACCCACTCCCCTCTACTCCATTCCTTTCTGTTCCGTGTCACTACACTGCACTCCATTCCACTCCATTCGATTCCATTCTGTTCTATTGCATTCTATCCCATTCCATTCTTTTAAATCCCATTGCATTCCACTCCACTCCACTCCGCTCCAATCCATTCATTTTCATTCCGTTCTGTTCCACTCAAATTCACTGTAATCCACTCCACTCCTGTCCACTCCACTGCTTTCCATTCCATCCCATTACACTCCAATGTACTTCACTCCATTCCATTCCATATCTTTGCATTCCATTCCACTGCACTCCACTCCATTCTTTTCTACTACATTCTACTACATTGCACTCCTCTCCACTCCATTCCATTCCATTCTATTCCATACCATTCCATTCCATGCCTTTGGATTGCATTCAATTCCATTACATTCCCTTCCATGACATTACATTCCACTCCACTCCACTCCACTCCACTCCAATCCACCGCATTCCATTTGATTCCATTCCATTCCATTCCGTTTCTTTCCATTCCATTCCATTCCATACCACTCTAATCCACTCTACTTCACTATACTCCACTCCACTCCTTTCCATTACCTCCCATTCCACACCTCTCCACTCCATTGCATTCCATTCCATTCCATTCCATTCTGTTGCATTGCGTTGCATTGAATTCCATTTCCTTCCATTCAATTTCATCCCATACCACTTCACTCCACTGCAATCCATTCCGTTCAGTTCCATTCCATTTCATCCCATTCCATTCCTCTCTAATCCAGTTCTACTCCATGCCACTCCACTCCAATCCATGCCACTCCATTCCATTCTTTCAAATTCCACTCCACCCTACTCCACTCCATTAAATTCCATCCATTCCAATCCAGTTGACTCCATTCCACTGCACTCTAATCCATTTATTTCTACTCCATTCCACTACACTGCACTCCACTTGACTACAATAAATTCCATTCCGTTCCATTGTATTCCATTCATTCCATTCCCTTCCTTTCCATTCAGTTCCACTCCATTCCAAACAACGCCAATCCACTGCATTAAATAAATTCCATGCCATTCTAATAAATTCCATTCAATTCAATTCAAAACCACTCTACTCCGCTCCATTCCTTCCTATTCCACTACACTGCACTCCATTCCATTTCTTCCCATTCCACTTCACTCCAATACACTCCATTCTATTCCGTTCTATTCCATGCCAGTTCACTCCACTCCATTCCACTCCACTCCATTTCGTTCTACTCCATTTAAACTACACTGCATTCCTCTCCACTCCATTCAATTCCATTGCATTCCAATCTATTCTGTTCCATTACATTCCACCCAACTCCAATACATGGCATTCCATTCCTTTCCATTACTTTCCACTTTATTACACTCCTTGGCACTCCACTCCACCCCATTGCATTCCTTCTGATTACACTCCA
The DNA here is from genome assembly GCF_006542625.1 of Nomascus leucogenys. NCBI lineage: Eukaryota > Metazoa > Chordata > Mammalia > Primates > Hylobatidae > Nomascus > Nomascus leucogenys. Next base: position 136,175 of record NW_022097111.1, on the reverse strand, counting down.
CTCCACTCCATTTGATTTCATTCCAATCCATTCCATTCCACCCTTCTACAGTCTATTCCATTCCTTTCTACTCCATTCCACTACACTGCATTCCACTCCACTGCATTCCATTCCATTCCATTCCATTCCATTCCCTTCCGTTCCTTTCCGTTCCCTTCCGTTCCGTTCCATTCCATTCCATTCCATTGCATTTCATTCCATTTCCTTCCCTTCCATTCCATTCCACTCCACTCCACTCTGATCTACAGCTTTCATTCCATTCCATTCCATTCCATTCCATTCCACCCAAATCAACTATTCTCCGCTGCACTCCACTCCATTCCTTCCCGTTCCATCCATTCCTTCCGTTTCTTTCCATTCCATTCCATTCCACTCCACTCCACCCCACTCCAGTCCATTCCACTCCATTCCTTTCTACTCCATTCCACTACACTGCACTACATTCCACTCCATTCCATTCCAATCCATTCCATGTGTTCTATGGCAATCCATTCCATTGCATTCCCTTCAACTCCGTTCCATTCCACTCCACTCCATTCCAATCTACTGCATTCCATTCCATTCCATTCCTTTCTATTCCACTCCAAACGATTCCATTCCATTCCACTCGAATCCACTCTAATCCACTACATTCCACTCGAATCATGTCCACTCCATTCTATTTCTTCTCATTCTACTCGACTCCACTCCATTCCGTGCCAGTCCATTCCACTCCACTCCACTACATTACTTTCTCCTCCATTCCACTTCACTGCACTTTACTCCACACCATGCCATTCCATTCTGTTCCATTCTATTCCATTCCATTCTGTTCTGTTCCATTCCATTCCATTCCATTCCATTCCATTCCATTCCATTCCATTCCATTCCATTCCTTTCCATTCCGTTTCACTGTATTCCATTCCTTTCCTTTGCACTCCCCTGTACTCCACTCGAATCCACAGAATTCATTCCATTCCATTCCACTAGAATCCACTCTACTCCACTCCACTCAGTTCCATTCATTCCCATTCCACTCCACTCAGTTCCATTCATTCCCATTCCACTCCACTCCATTCCATTCAGTTCCATTCCATTCCTTTACCTTCCACTCCATTCTACTCCATTCCATGCCTCTCCATTCGTCTCCACTCATCTCCATTCCTTTCTACTCCATTTCACTACACTGCACTCCACTCTACTCCATTCCATTCCATTGCATTCCATTCCATTCCAATCCATTCCATTCCATTCCGTTGCATTCCATTCCATTCCATTCCATTCCATTCCAATCCATTCCATTCCATTCCTTTACATTGCATTCCTTTCCATTCCATTCCTTTCAATTCCATTCCTTTCCCTTCCATTCCATTCCATTCCATTGCACTGCACTGTGATCCACTCCAATCCACAGAATTCATTGCATTCCATTCCTTTCCATTCCAATCTATTCCATTCCATTCCCCTCAAATCCACTCAACTCCACTCCACTCAATTCCATTCATTCCCATTCCACTCCACTCCATTCCATTCAATTCCATTCCATTCCTTTCCCTTCCACTCCATTCCATGCCTTTCATTCGTCTCCACTCATCTCCATTCCTTTCTACTCTATTGCACTTCACTGCACTACACTCCATTCCATTCCATTCCTTTCCATTCCATTCCATTCCATTCCCTTCCATTCCATTCCATTCCGATCCATTCCATTCCTTTACATTGCATTCCATTCCATTCCCTTCCATTCCATTCCATTCCATTCCATTCCATTCCACTCCACTCAACTCCAATCCATTGCATTCCATTCCGTTCCATTCCTTTCCTTTCCACTCCAATGCATTCCATTCCATTCAAATCGAGTCCACTCTACTCCATTCTACTGCTCTCCAATTCACTCCACTGCATTCCATTCCTACCCTTTCCACTCCACTACATTCCACTCCTTTCCATTCCATTTCTTTCCATTCCATTCCATTCCATTCCATTTCATTCCACACCATCCCTCTCTAGTCTACTCCATTCCTTTCTACTCAATGCCACTACACTGCATTCCGTTCCACTCCATTCTATTCCATTCTGTTCCATTCCATTCCATTCCTTTAAATCCCAGTGTATTTCACTCCACTCCACTCTGCTCCAATCCACTCCTTTCCATTCCATTCCAATCAACTCGAATCCACTCTAATCCACTCTACTCCTGTCCACTCCAATACATTCCATTCCATCCAGTTACACTCCACTTTACTTCACTCCATTCCATTCCATAACTTTCCATTCCATTCCACTGCACTCCACTCCTTTCTTTTCTACTCTCTTCTGCTACGTTGCACTCCTCTCCACTCCATTCCATTCTATTCAATTCCATTCCATGCCATTGGATTGCATTCAATTCATTACATTCCCTTCCAAGACCTTACATTCCACTCCACTCCACTCCACTCCAATCCACCGCATTCCATTCCATTCCATTCCATTCCACTCGAGTCCAGTATACTTTACTATACTCCACTCCAATTTTTTCCATTCCTTCCCATTCCACACCTCTCCACTCCATTCCATTCCTTCTGATTACACTCCACTCCACTCAATTCGATTGCATTCCAATACATTCCATTCCACTCCACTACACACCATTCCTTTCTACTCCATTCCACTATACTTCACTCCACTCCAGTCCATTCCATTCCATTCCATTGCATTGCATTCCATTTCCTTCCATTCTTTTCCATTGCATTCCACTCGACTCCATTCCTCTCCGATCCACAGCTTTCTTTCCATTCCATTCCGTTCCATTCCACTCCACTAAAATCAACTCTACTCCACTCCACATCTCTCTATTCCTTGCCATTCCTCTCCACTTCACTCCGCTCTGCTCCAATCCACTCCTTTCCATTCCATTCCACTCCACTCTAATCCACTCTAATCCACTCCACTCCTGTCCACTCCACTCTACTCCTGTCCACTCCACTCTACTCCATTCCATCCCATTACACTTCACTCTACTTAACTCCATTCCATTCCATAACTTTCCATTCCATTCCACTGCACTCCACTCCTTTCTTTTCTATTCTCTTCTACTACATTGCACTCCTCTCCACTCCATTCCATTCTATTCAATTCCATTCCATGCCATTGGATTGCATTCAATTGCATTACATTCCCTTCCAAGACATTATATTCCACTCCACTCCACTCCACTCCAATCGACAGCATTCCATTTCATTCCATTCCATTCCTTTCCACTCGAATCCACTATACTTCACTATACTCCACTCCACTCCACTCCTTTCCATTCCTTCCCATTCCACGCCTCTCCACTCCATTCCATTTCTTCAGAATACACTCCTCTCTACTACATTCGATTCCATTCCAATACATTCCATTCCACTCCACTACACTCTACTCCATGCTTTTCTACTCCATTCCACTCTACTTCACTCCACTTCACTCCATTTCCTTCCATTCCATTCCGTTCCGTTGCATTTCATTCCATTTCCTTCCCTTCCTTTCCATTGCATTCCACTCCACTCCTCTCCGATCCACAGGTTTCTTTCCATTCCATTCCAATCCATTCCTTTCCACTCAAATCAACTCTTCTCCACTCCACTCCACCCCATTCCTTCCCATTCCACTCCACTCCACTCCATTCTATTCCTTTCCATTCCATTCCATTCCACTCAATTCCACTCCACCACACTCCCGTCCATTCCACTCCATTCCTTTCTGCTCCATTCCACTGCACTGCACTACATTCCACTCCATTCCTTTCCAATCCATTCCATGCCGTTCCATTGCAATCTATTACATTCCATTCCCTTCAATGCCATTCCATTCCATTCCACTCCACTTCATTCCAATCCACTGCATTCCATTCCATTCCATTCCTTTCTATTCCACTCTAATCCATTCCATTCCATTCAACTCGAATCCACACTAATCCACTACATTCCACTCCATTCATGTCCACTTCATTCCATTTCTTCCCATTCCACTCGACTCCACTCCATTCCATGCCATTCCATTCCACTTCTCTCCACTCCAATACTTTCTCCTCTCTTCCGGTACACTGCATTTCACTCCACGCCATTCCATTCCATTCCGTTCCGTTCCGTTCCGTTCCGTTCCATTCCATTCCATTCCATTCCATTCCATTCCATTCCGTTCCATTCCATTCCATTCCATTCCGTTCCATTCCATTCTGTTTCACTGTATTCCATTCCATTCCATTCCGTTCCATTCCATTCCATTCCGTTCCATTCCATTCTGTTTCACTGTATTCCATTCCATTCCATTCCATTCCGTTCCATTCCATTCCATTCCATTCCGTTCCATTCCATTCTGTTTCACTGTATTCCATTCCATTCCATTGCACTCCACTGTACTCCACTCGGCTCCACAAAATTCATTCCATTCCATTCCATTCCACTCGAATACACTCTACTCCACTCCACTCAATTCCATTCATTTCCATTCCATTCCACTCCACTCCATTCAATTCCATTCTCTTCCTTTCCCTTCCACTCCATTCCACTCCATTCCATGTCTTTCCATTCATCTCCACTCATCTCCATTCCTTTCTATTCTATGACACTACACTGCACTCCACTCCATTCCATTGCATTCCATTCTATTCCAATCCATTCCATTCCATTCCATTCCTTTACATTGCATTCCCTTCGATTCCATTCCCTTCCATTCCATTCCATTCCACTCCACTCCAATCCACTGCATTCCATTCCAATCCATTCCTTTCCTTTCCACTGCAATTTATTCCATTCCATTCTAATCAAGTCCACTCTACTCCACTGCTCTCCAATTCACTCCGCTCCATTTCATTCCTTCCGATTACACTCCACTACACTCCACTCTCTTCCATTTCATTCCTTTCCATTCCATTCCATTCCATTTCATTCCACACCACTCCACTCCACTCTACTCCATTCGTTTCTACTCTATGCCAATACACTGCATTCCATTCCACTCCATTCCATTCCATTCTGTTCCATTCCATTCCATTCCATTCCATTCCATTCCATTCCATTCCATTCCATTCCTTTCCTTTCCATGCGATTCGATTGCATTCAATTCCATTACATTCCCTACCAAGACATTTCATTCCACTCCACTCCACTCCACTCCAATCCACAGCATTCCATTTCATTCCATTCCATTCCTTTCCATTCCATTCCATAACATTTCTTTCCATTCCACTCAAATGCACTCTAGTTCACTATACTCAACTCCACTCCACTCTTTTCCATTCCTTCCGATTCCAAGCCTCTCCAATCCATTCCATTCCATTCCCTTTCGTTGCATTACATTGCATTCAATTCCATTTCCTTCCATTCCATCCATTCCACTCCTCTGCCCTCCACTCTGATCCACAGCTTTATTTCCATTCCATTCCGTTCCATTCCATTCCACTCTAATCAACTCTACTCCACTCCACTACATTCCATTCCTTCCCATTCCACTCCACTCCACTCCATTCCATTCTTTCATTCCATTCCATTCCTTTACATTGCATTCTATTCCATTCCATTCCCATCCATTCCATTCTGTTCCATTCCATTCCATTCAACTCTAATCCACTGCATTCCATTCTGTTTCATTCCTTTCCTTTCCACTCCAATCCATTCCATTCCATTCAAATAGAATCCACTCTATTCCACTCCACTGTCCTCCAATTCACTGCACTCTATTCCTTTCCTTCCCATTCCCCTCCACTACACTCCACTCCTTTCCAATCTATTCCTTTCCATTCCATTCCATTCCATTTCATTCCAAACCACCCTAGTCCTCTCTACTCCATTAATTTCTGCTCCATGCCACTACACTGCACTCCTTTCCATTCCATTCCATTCCATTCCATTCCACCTGAATCCACCCTGCTCCCCTACATTCCACTGCCATACACTCCACTCCCTTCCGTTCCTTCCCATTCCACTCCACTCCACTCCTCTTCATTCCATTCAATGCTAATACACTGCTCTGCACTGCACTCCATTCCATTCCATTCCATTCCATTCCAATCCATTCCATTCCATTCCATTCCATTCCATTCCATTCCGTTGCATTCCATTCCATTCCATTCCATTCCATTTTTTCCACTAGAATCCACTCCACTCCACTCCTGTCTATTCCATTCAATTTCATTCAATTCAAATCCACACTTCTCCACTCCACACCTCTCCACTCCACTGCATTTCATTCGTTCCCATTCGTCTCCATTCCATTCCATTACATTACATTCCCATCCATTACACTGTTTTCCACTAGATTCCACTCCACTCCACTCCATTCCATTCCATTTTATTGCTTTCATTTCAAATCTACTGTACTCCACTCCACTCCTCTCCACTCGACTGCATTTGATTCCTTCCCATTCTTCTCCAATCCACTCCATTCCAATTAACTGCATTCCATTCCATTCCAATCCACTGCATTCCATTCCATTCCATTCCATTCCATTGCTTTCCTTTCAATTCCATTCAAATCAAATCAACTCTTCTCCACTCCACTCCTCTGCACTCAACAACTGCATACATTTCATTATCATTTGACACCATTCCAGTCCAATCCATAACATTCCATTCCATTCCATTCCAGTCCAATCCATTCCATTCCATTCCATTCCATTCCATTCCATTCCAATGCATTCCTGTCGATTCGATTCAATTCGATTCCATTCCATTCCATTCCACTCCATTCCATTGGAATCCACTCCACTCCACTCCAATCCATTCCATTTTATTCCATTCCATTCAAATCCACTCTTCTCCACTTCACTCCTCTCCACTCCACTGCATTCCATTCTTTCCCATTAGCTTCCTTTCCAGTCCCCTATGCTCCTTTGCATTTCATTCCACTCCATTCCACTACACTCCTTTCCCTTTCTTTCTCCTCCATTCCTCTCCACTGCACTCCAGTGCACTTTTTTCCCTTCCATTCCATTCCATTCATTCCATTCCGTTTGATTCCATTCCATTCCATTCCATTCCATTCCATTCCCCTCCAAGGAACTCCAGTCCAATGCTCTGCATTCCATTCCATTCCATTCCATTCCGAGTTAAACCGTTCTACTTCTCTCCATTGCACTCCTCTCCACTTCACTCCACTACATTCAATTCCTTTCCATTCCACTGCAGTCCACCACACTCCTCTCATTCCATTCATTTCCGATTCTCTGCACTCTACTCCATTCAATTCCATTCCATTCCTTATCATTCCATTTAGTTGTATTCCATTCCATTGTATTAATTTCCATTCCATTCCATTCTACTACCATACCCTCCAATCTAATCCCCTGCATTTCATTCCATTCCATCCCATTCCATTGCATTCCATTCCATTCCCCTCAATTCCACTCCACTCCGTTCCTTTCTTCTCGATTCCACTCCAATAAACTCCACTGCACTTTTTTGCATTCATTCCATTGCATTCCATTGCCTTCCATTCCATTCCATTCCATTGCATTCCACTCCATTCCACTGGAATCCACTCCACTCCAATCCATTCCATTCCATTCAAATCCATTCTTCTCCACTTCATTCCTCTCCTCTCCACTGCATTCCATTCCTTCCCATTAGCTTCCATTCCTGTCCCCTATGCTCCATTGCATTCCATTCCACTCCATTCCACTATACTCCATTCCCTTCCTTTATCCTCCATTCCACTCCACTGCACTCCACTGCACTTTTTTCCCTTCTAATCCATTCCATTCCATTCATTCCATTACGTTTGATTCCATTCCATTCCATTCCTTTCCATTCCATTCCCCTCCAGGCCACTCCACTCCAATGCTCTGCATTCCATTCCATTCCATTCCATTCCATTCCATTCCATTCCATTCCATTCCATTCTGACTTAAACCAATCTACTTCTCTCCATTGCACTCCACTCCACTTCACTCCACTACTTTCAATTCCTTTCCATTCCGCCGCAGTCCACCACACTCTTCTCATTCCATTCATTTGCAATTCTCTGCACTCCACTCCACTCCATTTCATTCCATTCCTTATTATTCCATTTCATTGTGTTCCATTCCATTTCTTTCCATTCCATTCCATTCTACTACCAGATTCTCCAATCTAATCCCCTGCATTTCATTCCATTCCATCCCATTCCATTGCATTCCATTCCATTACCCTCCATTCCACTCCACTCCCTTCCTTTCTTCTCGATTCCACTCCATTAAACTCCACTGCACTTTTCTCCATTCATGCCATTCCATTCCATTTCCTTCCATTCCATTCCATTCCTTTCCATTCCATTCCATTATTTTATACAAGAATCCAATCCACTGCACTCCAATTCATTTTGTTCCATTGCATTTAATTCATTCCAGTCTTCTAAACTCCACTCCACTCCGTACCGCTGCATTCCATTCCTTCCCATTTGCCTTCATTCCAATACACTCCAATCCATTCCATTCTATTCCATTCCATTCCATTCCATTGCACTCAACTCCACTCCCTTCTTTCTTCTCCATTCCACTCCACTGCACTCCATTGCACTTTTTTCAATTCCATTCCATTCTATTCTATTAATTCCATTCCATTCCATTCCATTCCATTCCATTCCATGCCATTCCACCTTAATCCAATGTACTTTTCTCCATTGCATTCCACTCCACTTCCCTCCACTCCATTCCATTCCTTCACATTCCACTCCAATCCACAACAGTCCTCTCCATTCCATTCATTTCCATTACACTGCACTCCCCTCTACTCCATTCCATTCCATTCCTTATCATTCCATTCCATTGTATTTCATTCCCTTCCATTACTTTCCATTCCATTCCATTCTACTCCCATTCACTCCACTCCAATCCACTGCATTTCATTCCATTATATCCCATACGTTTGCGTTCCATTGCATTCCCCTCCAATCCAATACACTCCCTTATTTTCTTCTCCATTCCACTCCACTTCACTCCACTGCATTTTTTCCATTCCATTCAATTCCATTCCATTCCATTTTTTTATACCAGAATCCAATCCTCTGCACTGCACTTCATTCCTTTCCATTCCATTCAATTCAACTGCACTCTTCTAAACTCCACTCCTCTCCATATCACGGCTTTCCATTCCTACCCATTCACCTTCATTGCGATCCTCTCCATTCCATTCCATTGTATTCTATTCCATTCCAGTCCTTTCCACTCCATTCCAGTCAACTCCACTCCATTCATTTCTTCTCCATTCCACTCCACAACACTCCACTGCACTTTTTTCCATTCTATTGCATTCCATTCCATTCCATTCCATTCCATACCATTCCATTCCCCTCCACGCAACTCCGCTCCAATCCTCTGCATTCCATTCCATTCCATTGCATTGCATTCCACCTGATTCCAACCTACTCCCCTCCATTCCACTCCACTCCACTCCATTCCATTCTTTCCCATTCCACTGCACTCCACCACAATCCTCTCCATTCCATTCATTTCCAATACACTGCATTCCAAACCACTTCATTCTATTCCATTCCATTAAATTCCTTTTCTTTCTGTTCCACTGTATTCCGTTCAATTCCATTACTTTCCATTCCATTCCATTCTACTCCAATCCACTCCACTACAATCCACTGCATTCCATTCCTTTCCATCCCAATCCATTGCATTTCATTCCATTCAGTTCAAATCTACTCTTCTCCATTCCCCTATTCTCCACTCCACTGCATTTCATTCCTTCACATTCGCCTCCATTCCAGTCCACTCCATTCCATTCCATTCCTTTCCATTCCATTCTGTTCCATTCCATTCCATTCCAGTCCTCTCCATTCCATTCAATTCCATTCCATTCCTTTCCATTCCACTCCTTTCCACTCCACTCCTCTCCCTTTCTTTCTTCTCCATTCCACTCCACTACACTCCACTGAATTTTTTCCATTCCATTCCGTTCCGTTCCGTTCCGTTCCGTTCCATTCCATTCCATTCTATTCCATTCCATTCTATTCCATTCCAATCCATTCCATTCCGTTCCATTCTGTTTTATGCCATTCTTTTCACGTAGAATCCTCTCCAGTTAAGTTAAATTCCTCTTCATTCCATTCAATTCAAATATACTCTTCTGCACTCCACTCCTCTCCACACGATAGCATTCCATTCCGTCCCATTCATCTCCATTCCAGTCCACTCCTTCCATTCTTTCCATTTCATCCAATTCTATTCCATTTCACTCCTTTCCACTACACACCACTCCCATCCTTTCTACTCCATTCCTCTCTACCGCACTCCACTGCACGTTTTTCCATTCCATTCCATTCCATTCCATTCCATTCCATTCCATTCCATTATATTTCCCTCCTCGCAATTCCACACCAACACACTGAATTCATTTCCATTCCATTCCCTTCCCTTCCATTCCATTCCATTCCTTTCCATTGCTTCTGATTCCTCTCTACTCCTTTACGTTCCATTCCACTCCAGTCCACTCCATTCCTTTCTTCTCCATTCCACTTCACTTCACTCCACTGAACATTTTTCCATTCATTCCATTCCGTTACATTCCATTCCATTCCATTCCATTGCATTCTATTCCAGTATAATCAATTCCACTCCACTCCAATCCATGCCTTTTCATTCCATTCATTTCAAATCCAGTCTTTTGCACTACACTCCTCTCCGCACCACTGCATTCCATTCTTTCCCATTCGACTCCATTCCATTCCACTCCATTCCATTCCATTTTATTCCATTCAATTCCATTCCATTTCACTCCACCCCACTCCCTTCCTTTCTTCTCCATTCCACTCCACTGCACTCCACTGCACTTTTTTCCATTCTATTGCATTCCATTCCATTCCATTCCACTGCATTCCTTTTCATTCCGTTCCATTCCATTCCCCTCCACGCAACTCCACTCAAATCCACTGCTTTCCATTCAATTCCATTCCATTATATTCCATTGCATTCCATTCCATTCCGTTCCATTCAATTCCCATTCATTCCATTCCATTCTATTCAACTCTTTTCCAACAATATCCACTCCATTCCAATCCAATCCATGCCATTTCATTCAATTGAAATCCACTCTTCTCCACTCCACTCCTCTCCACTCCAATGCATTCCATTCCTTCCCATTCGCCTCCATTATAGTCCACTCCATTCCTTTCCATTCCATTCCATTCCAATCCTTTCTATTCCATTCCTTTCTTTTGCACTACAATCCACTGCACTCTTCTCTAATCCATTCCATTCCATTACATTCAATTCAAATGCACTCTTCTCCCCTCCACTCCTCTCCATTCCACTCCAATCTATTCCATTCCATTCCATTCAATTCATAGCCACACTTCTCCCCTCCACTCCTCTCCAGTACACTGCGTTCCATTCAACTCCATTCCGGTCCGCTCCATTCCATTCCATTCCATTCCATTCCATTCCATTCCATTATATTCTTTTCCACTAGAATCTACTCCACTCCACTCCAATCCATTCCTTTAATTTCCATTCAATTCAACTCCACTCTTCTGCACTCCACTCCTCTCGACAGCATTGCATTCCATTCCTTCCCATTCGCCTCCATTCCAATCCTCTCCATTCCATTCCATTTTATTCCATTTCATTCTATTCCATTCCATTCCAGTCCACTCCACTCCCTTCCTTTCTTCTCCTTTCAACACCACTGCACTCCACTGTATTTTTTCCATTCTTTTCCATTCCATTCAATTCCATTCCATTCCACTCCACACCACTCCATTCCATTTCCCTCCATGCAACTCCACTCCAATCCACAGAATTCCATTCCATTCTCATCCCTTCCATTGCACCTGAATGCTATCTACTCCCCTCCATTCCAATCCACTCCACTCCATTCCATTCCTTCCCATTCCACTCCACTCCACCACACTCCACTCCATTGCATTCTTTTCCAATATAGTGCAATCCATTCCACCACATTGCATTCCACTCCATTCTTTTCATTCCGTTCCATTTTATTCCATTCTATTCCATTACTTTCCATTCAATTGCATTCTACCACAATCCAATCCACTCCAATCCATGGCATTCCATTCCATTCCATCCCATTCCATTGCATTCCATTACATTTAATTCAAATGCACTCTTCTCCTCTCCACTCCTCTCCACTCCATTGCAATTCCTTCCCTCCCATTCAGCTCCAATCCAAACCATTCCATTCCATTCCATTCCATTCCATTCTATTCCACTCCACTCCCCTGCCTCCTTTCTTCTCCCTTCCACTCCACTACACTCCACTTCACTTTTTTCCATTCAATCCATTTCATTCCATTTCATTCCATTCCATTCCATTCCATTCCATTCCATTCCGTTCTATTCCATTCCATTCTTTAACTTGAATCCACTCCACTCCACTCCAGTCCATTCTTTCCATTCCATTCAATTCAAAACCACTCTTCTGCACTCTACTCTCTGCACACCAGTGCATTCCTTACCTTCACATTTGCCTCCATTCCAATCCACTCCATTCAATTCCATTCCATTGCATTCCACTCCATTTCATAAAATTCCATTTGACTCCGTTCCTCTCAACTCCACTTCCTTCCTTTCTTCTCCATTCCACTCCACTGCACCCCACTGCACTTTATTCCATTCCATTCCATTTCTTTCCGTTGCATTCCATTCCATTCCATTCCATTCCATTCCAATTCATTCCATTCCATTCCATTGTTTTCCACTAGAATCCACTCCGTTCCACTCCAATCCATTCCATTCCATTCCATTCCATTCCATTCCATTCCATTCAAATCCACTATTCTCCACTCCACTCCTCTCCACTCCACTGCATTATAGTCCTTCCCATTTCCATCCATTCCATTCCATTCCATTCCATTCCATTCCATTCCGTTCCGTTCCATTCTGTTCCGTTCCATTCCATTCCATTCCCTTCCATGCCATTCCACTCTACTCCACTTGATTCCTTTCTTCTCCATTCCTCTACACTACACTCCACTGCAGTTTTTTTATATTCATTCCATTCAGTTCAAATTCTCTCTTCTGCACTCCACTCATCTCCACTCCGCTGCATTCCTTTCCTTCCCATTAACCTGCATTCCCGTCCATTCCATTCCATCCCATTCCATTATTTTCCCTTCAACTGCCTTCCATTCCATTCCATTCCCTTCCATTGCATTCCATTGCATTCCAATTCAATCCATTCCATTCCATTCCATTCTTTTCCACTAGAATCCACTCCACTCCAATCCAATCCATTCCATTCCATTCCATTCCATTCCATTCCATTCCATTCATATTTACTCTTATCCTCTCCACTGCCTTCCAGTCTTCTTTATTCCATTCCTTCCCATTTTCCTCCATTGCAGTCCAATACATTCCATTCCATTCTATTCCATTTCTCTCCATTCCCATGCACTCCACTCCCTTCCTTTCTTTTCCATTCCACTCCACTGCACTCCATTGCACTTTTTGCCATTCCATTTCTTTCCATTCCAATCAGTTCATTCCATTCCGTTTCATTCCATTCCATTGCATTCCATTCCATCCCATTCCATTCCGTTCAATTCACCTCCATGCAACTCCACTCCAATCCACTTCGTTCCATTCAATTCCATTCCTTTCCATTCCATTCCATTCCATACCATTCCTACGGAATCCAATCTACACCCCTCCATTATCCTCCACTCCACGCCAGTCCACTCCCTTCCATTCCTTCGCATTTCACTACAGTCCACCACCATCCTCTCTATTCCATTCATTTCCAATACACTGCACTCCTTTCCTCTCCATTCCATTCCATCCCATTCCTTTTCATTCCATTCTATTGTATTCCTTTCCATTCCATTCTACTGCATTCCATTATTTTCAATTCCATTCCATTCTACTGCAATCCACTCCAGTCCAATCCACTACATTCCATTTCATTACAACCCCTTCCATTGCATTCAATTCCATTAAATTCAAGTGCACTTTTCTCCACTCCACTCTTCTCCACTCAACTGCATTTCATTCCTTCCCGTTTGCCTCCATTCCAGTCCACTCCATTCCATTCCATTTTATTCCATTCCATTCCATTTCATTCCATTTCATTGCATTCCATTCTATTCCTTTCCATTCCATTCCATGACATGCCATTCCATTCCACTCCATTCCATTCCACTCCACTCCATTCCATTCCATTCCATTCCACTACTTTCCATTCCACTCCATTCGACTCCACTCCACTGCTTCCTTTCTTCTCCATTCCACTCCACTACACTCCACAGCACTTTTTTCCATTCCATTCCATTCCATTCCATTCCATTCCATTCCATTCCATTCCATTACATTCTTTTCCACTAGAATCCAGACCACTCCTCTCCAGTCCACTCCATTCCATTCCATTAAATTCCATTCAAATCCACTCTTCTCCACTCCACCCCTCTCCACTCCTCTGCATTCTATTAATTGCCATTCGCCTCAGTTAAAGTCAACTCCATTCCTTTCCTTTCCATTCCATTCCATTCCATTCCACTGCGTTCCACTCCACTCCACTCTCTTCCTTTCTTTTCTATTCAACTCCACTGCACTCCAGTACAATTTTTTCCAGTCCATTCCATTGCATTCCATTACATTCCGTTGCACTCTGTTCCGTTGTGTTCTGTTCGGTTCCGTTCCATATCATTCCATTCCATTCCTATCCATTCCCCTCCATGAAACTCCCCTCCAACCCACTGCATTCCCTTCCATTCCATTGTAGTCCATTCCATCCAATCCAGCTGAATCCAATCGACTCCCCTCCATTCCACTCCAATCCACTTCACTGCAATCCATTCCTTCCCTTTCCCCTCCACTCCACTACACTCCTCTCCAATCCATTCAATTCCAATAAACTGCACGCCACTCCTTTCCATTCCATTCCATTCCATTCCATTCCTTTTTATTTCGTTCCATTGTATTACATTTCTTTCCATTACTTTCCATTCCATTCCATTCTACTCCAATCCACCACACTCCAGTCCACTTCATTCCATTCCGTTTGATTCCATTGCATTTCATTGCAATCAATTCAAATCCACTCTTCTCCACTACACTCCTCTCCACTCCACTGCATTCCATTACTTCCCATTCTCTTCTATTCCAGTCGACTCCACTCCATTCCATTCCATTGCATTGCATTCATTTCCATTCCCTTCCATCCCATTCCATTCCATTGCATTCCATTCCATTCCCTTGCATTCCATTCCATTGCAATCCACTCCACTCCTCTCCACTCCACTGGATTGCATTCCTTCCCATTCACCCCCATTCCAGTCCACTCCATTCCATTCCATTCAATTCCATTCCTTTCCATTCCTTTCCATTCCATTCCTTTCCAATTTTTTCAACTAGAATCCACTCCACACGACTCTAATCCATTCCATTACTTTCCATTCCATTCAAATCCACTATTCTCCACTCAGCTCCTCTCCACTCCACTGCATTGCATTCCCTCCCTTTCGCCGCCATTCCAGTCCACTCTATTCCATTCCATTCCATTCCATTCCTTTCCATTGCTTTCTATTCCATTCCATTCCAGTCCATTCCATTAGACTCCATTCCAATTCTCTCCAATTCCTTCCTTTCTTCTCCATTCCACTCCACTGCACTCCACTGCACTTTATTTCATTCCTTTCCTTTCCATTCCACTCCATTTCAATCCATTCCATTCCATTCCCTTCCATTCCAATCCTTTCCATTCCTTTCCATTCCATTCCATTACTTTACATTACATTGCATTCTTTTCCTGTAGAACCCACTCCACTCCAATCCAATCCATTTCATTCCATTCCATTCAAATACACTATTCTGCACTCCACTCCTCTCCACTCCACTGAATTCCATTAGTTCCCATTCACTTCCATTCCATTCCACTCCATTCCATTCCATTGCATTGCATTCCATTCCATTCCACTCCTTTCCACTCAACCCCACTCCCTTCCTTCCTTCTCCATTCCACTCTAGTACACTCCCATCCACTTTTTTCCATTCCATTCAATTCCATTCCTTTACATTCCACTCCATTCCATTCCATTCCCTTCTTTTCACTGGAATCCTCTCCATTCCACTCCAATACATTCCATTCCTTTCTATTTAAATCCACTATTGTCTACTGCACTCCTCACAACTCCACTGCGTTCCATGCCTTCCGACTCGCATCCATTCCTTTCCACTCCTTTCCATTGCATTCCATTCCATTCCATTCCATTCCATTGCATTCCATTCCATTCCATTCCATTCCATTGCATTCCATTCCACTCCATTCCATTCCATTACATTAAATTCCATTCCATTCCATTCCGTTCCATTCCACTCCATTCCACTCCGTTCATTCCACTCCATTCTGTCCATGCCACTGCATTCCGTTCCATTCCATTCCATTCCATTCCATTCCATTCCATTCCATTCCATTCTTTTCCACTGGAATCCACTCCAATCCATTCCATTCCATTCTATTCAAATCCACTCTTCTCCACTCCACTCCTCACCACTCCACTCCATTCCATTCCTTCACATTCGCCTACATTCCAGTCCATTCCTTTCCATTCCATTCTTTTCTTTTCAATTCCATTCTACTCCATTCCACTCCCATCCACTCCCTTTCTTTCTTCTCCATTTCACTCCACTGTGCTGCACAGCAATTTTTTCCATTCCATTCCATTCCATTCCATTCCATTCCATTCCATTCCATTCCATTCCATTCTATTCTTTTCCACTGTAAACCACTCCATTCCACTCGAATCTATTCCATTCAATTCCGTTCAATTCAAATCCACCATTCGCCAGTATATTGCTCTCCAATCCAGTGGATTACATTCTTTCCAATTGGCTTCCACTACAGTCCATTCCATTCCATTCCATTCCATTCCATTCCATTCAATTCCATTCCACTCCATTCCATTCCATTCCATTCCACTTCATTCCACTGCACTCCTCTCCCATCCTTACTTCTCCATTCAACTACACTGCACTCCATTGAAGTTTTTAACATTCCATTCCATTAAATTCCATTCCATTGCATTTGATAGCATTCCACTCCATTCCATTCTTTTCTGTTCCGTTCCATTCCATTCCATTACAATGCATTCCATTCACCTCCATGCGCATCCACTCCAATCCACTGCATCGCATTCCATTCCATTGTATTACATTCCATTCCATTCCTCTCCATTCCATTCCATTCTACTCCAATCCACTTCACTGCAATTCACTGCATTCCATTCCATTCTATTCTGTTCCATTCCATTCCATTCCATTCCAGTCTATTCTTTTCCACTATAATCCACTCCACTAAACTCGAATCCATTCCATTCCATTCCATACAACTCAAATCCACACTTCTCCACTAAATTCCTTTCCACTACACTGCATTCCATTCATTCACATTCGCCTCCACTCCATTCCACTCCACTCCTTTCCATTCCATTGCATTGCATTCCATTCTGCTCCGTTCCGTTCCATTCGGTTCCTTTCCATTCCATTCCATTCCCTTCCATTCCACACTATTCTATTCTATTCCTATCTTGCGACAAGTTCTCAATCTCTCACCCTGGTTGGATTGCAGTGGCACTATGTCAGCTCACATTTTATTTCCCCTTTCCTTTCCAATCCATTCCATTGCATTCCATTCCATTCCATTCAAGTTCATTCCATTCCGTTCCATTCTGTTCCATTGAACTCCATTCCATTCCATTCCATTCCATTCCATTCCATTCCATTCCATTCCATGCCATTCCATTTTATTCCACACTATTCTATTCTATTCCTATCTTGCAACAAGTTATCAATCTCTCACCCTGGTTTGATTGCATTGGCACTATGTCAGCTCACATTTTATTTTCCCTTTCCATTCCAATCCATTCCATTCCATTCTATTCCATTCCATTCCATTCCATTCTGTTCCTTTGCATTCCATTCCATTTCATTCCATTCCATTCCATTCCATTCCATTGCACTCCATTCCATTCCATTCCACTCCATTCCATTCCAGTCCATTTCATTCTATTCCTTAACACTCCACACGATTCTATTCTATTCCTTTCTTTCAACCAGTTCTCAATGTGTCACCCTGGATGGACTGCAGTGGCACAATGTCAGCTCACATTTTATTTCACTGTTCCATTCCATTCCATTCCATTCCATTCCATTTAATTCAATTCCGCATGTTGCTCACCATTCCATTCCATTCATTCCATTTCATTCCATTCCATTCCATTCCTTTCATTTCCCCACTAATCTATTCTATTCCTTCCATTCAACAATTTCTCAGTCTGTCACCCTGGCTGGATTTCAGTTTTGCAGTATCACCCCACATTTTATTTCACCCTTCCTTTCCATTCCATTCCATTCTAATCCATTCCCTTCCATTCCATTCCATTCCATTCCATTCTATTCCTTTCTGTTCCATTCTTTTCCATTGCAACCAATTCCATTCTATTCCATTCTATTCCATTCCATTGCATTCCATTCCACTCCATTCCATTCCATTCCATTCCATTCCATTCCATTCCATTCCATTCACTATTTTATTCTATTCCTTTCTTTCAACAAGTTCTCAATCTGTAACCCTTGTAGGATTGCCGTGGCACAATGTCAGCTCATATTTCATTTCACCGTTCCATTCCATTCTGTTGCATTCCATTCCATTCCATTCATTCCATTCCCTTCCATTCCATTTGATTACTTTCCGGTCAATTCCGTTCCATTGCATTCCATTCCATTTCATTCCATTAAACTCAAAACTATTCTATTCTACTCCTTTCTTTCAACATGTTCTCAATCTGATACCCTTGCTGGATTGCAGTAGCACAATGTTAGCTCACATTTTGTTACTCCGTTTCATTCCATTCCATTCTTTTCCACTCCATTCCTTTCCATTTCATTCCGTTCCATTCCATTCCGTTCCATTGCACTCCATTCCATTCCATTCCATTCCATTCCATTCCATTCCATTCCATTGATTTCCATTCTTTTCCATTCCATTACATTCCACACTATTCTATTCTACTCCTTTGTTTCAACAATTCTTAATATGTCACCCTGGCTGGATTGCAGTGGCACAATGTCGGCTCACATTTACTTTAACCATTCCATTCTGTTCCATTCCATTCCATTCCATTCCATTCCATTCCATTCCATTCCATTCCATTCCATTCCCATCCACTCATTTCCATTCGGTTCCATTACACTCCATTCCATTCCATTCCATTCAATTGCATTCCACACTATTCTCTTCTCTTCCTTTCTTTCAACAAGTTCTCAGTCGGTCACCCTGGGTGGATTGCAGTGACACAATGTCAGCTCACATTTTATTTCACTGTTACATTCCATTCCATTCCATTCCATTCCATTCCATTCCATTCCATTCCATTCCATTCCATTCTATTCCATTCCATTCCATTCCATTCTCTTCCATTGCACTCCATTCCATTCCATTCCAGACTATTCAATTCAATTACTTTCTTTCAACAATTTCTTTATCTGTCAACCTGGCTGGATTGCAGTGGCACCATATCAGCTCACATTTAATGTAACCATTCCATTCCATTTCATTCCATTCCATTCCGTTCCATTCCATTCCATTCCATTCCATTCCATTCCATTCCATTCCATTCCATTCCATTCCGTTCCATTCCATTCCACAGTATGCTATTCTATTCCTTTCTTTCAACAAGCTCTCAATCTGTCACCCTGGCTGGATTGCAGTGGAAGTACATCAGCTCACATTTTATTTCACTGTTCCATTCCGTTCATTTCCATTCCATTCCATTCCATTCCACTCCACTCCACTCCACTCCACGCCATTCCATTCCTTTCCATTCCATTCCACTCCACTCCACTCCACGCCATTCCATTCCTTTCCATTCCATTCCATTCCATTCCATTCCATTATTTCATTCTATTCCATTCAATTCCGTTCAATTCTTTTCAATTCGATTTCATTCCATTCTCTTCTATTATGTTCAATTGCACTCCATTCCATTCCATTCTTATTTCATAAACTTCTCAAACTGTCACCCTGATTATATTGCAGTTCCAGAATGTCAGCTTACTTTTTACTTCACTGTTAAATTCCTTTCCATTCCATTCCCTTCCTTTCCATGTCATTCCATTCCATTCCCTTCCTTTGCATTTCATTCCATTCCATTCCATTTCACTCCATTCCACGTGATGGTCTCCATTCTATTCCATTCCATTCCATTCCATTCCATTCCTTTCCTTTCCACACTAATCTATTCTGTTCCTTTCATTCAACAATTTCTCAATCTGTCACCCTGGCTAGATTTCAGTGTTGCAGTATCACCCCTCATTTTACTTCATCATTCCTTTCTATTCCATTCCATTCCAATCCATTCCCTTCCATTCCGTTCCGTTCCATTCCATTCCATTTCAGTCCATTCTGTTCCATTCGTTTCCATTGCAACCCATTCCATTCTATTCCATTCCATTCCATTCCATTCCTTCCATTCCATTCCATTCCATTCCTTCCATTCTATTCCATTCCATTCCTTCCATTCCATTCTATTCCATTCCTTCCATTCCATTCCATTCCATTCCATTCCACTCATTTCCATTCCAAACTCTTTTATTCTATTCCTTTCTTTCAACAAGTTCTCAATATGTAACCCTTGTAGGATTGCAGTTGCACAATGTCAGCTCAAATTTCATTTCACCATTCCATTCCATTCCATTCCATTCATTACATTCCCTTCCATTCCATTTCATTACTTTGTGTTCAACTCCGTTCCATTGCACTCCATTCCATTTCATTCCATTCCATTCCAAACTACTCTATTCTACTCCTTTCTTTCAATATGTTCTCAATCTATCACCCTCTGTCACCCTGGCTGGATTGCAGTGGCACAATGTCGGCTCGCATTTTGTTACACCGTTTCATTCCATTCCTTTCTTTTGCACTCCATGCCATTTCATTCGATTCCGTTCCATTCCGTTCCATTGCACTCCATTCCCTTCCATTCCATTCCATTCCATTCCGTTCCATTACATTGCACACTATTCTATTCTAACTCTTTGTTTCAACAATTCTCAATATGTCACCCTGGCTGGATTGCAGTGGCACAATGTCAGCTCACATTTTCTTTCACCATTCCATTCCATTCCATTCCATTCCATTCCATTCCATTCCATTCCATTCCATTCCGTTCCATTCCATTCTGTTCCATTACACTCCATTCCATTCCATTCCATTCCATTCCATTCCATTCCATTCCATTCCATTCCATTCCGTTCCTTTCCATTGGATTCCATTCCCTTGCACTGCATTCCATTCCATTTCATTCCTTTCCATTACATTACATTCGATTCCACACTGTTCTATTATATTCCTTTCTTTCAATAAGTTCTGAATCTGTCACGCTGTCTGGATTGCTGTGGCAAAAGTTCAGCACACAATTTATTTCACAGTTCCATTCCAATAAATTCAATAACATTCCATTCCATTCCATTCAATTCCATTTAATTCCATTCCGCATGTTGCTCACCATTCCATTCCATTCATTCCATTCCATTCCATTCCATTCCTTTCATTTTCCCACTAATCTATTCTATTCCTTCCATTCAACAATTTCTCGATCTGTCACCCTGGCTGGATTTCAGTTTTGCAATATCACCCCACATTTTATTTCACCCTTCCTTTCTGTTCCATTCCATTCCAATGCATTCCCTTCCATTCCATTCCACTCCATTCCTTTCCATTCCATTCCATTCTGTTCCATTCTTTTCCATTGCAACCAATTCCATTCCATTCCATTCTATTCCATTCCATTGCATTCCATTCCATTCCATTCCATTCCATTCCATTCCATTCACTATTTTATTCTTTTCCTTTCTTTCAACAAGTTCTCAATCTGTAACCCTTGTAGGATTGCAGTGGCACAATGTCAGCTCATATTTCATTTCACCGTTCCGTTCCATTCTGTTGCATTCCATTCTATTCAATTCATTCCATTCCCTTCCATTCCATTCGAT
The DNA here is from genome assembly GCF_006542625.1 of Nomascus leucogenys. Classification (NCBI taxonomy): domain Eukaryota; kingdom Metazoa; phylum Chordata; class Mammalia; order Primates; family Hylobatidae; genus Nomascus; species Nomascus leucogenys. The sequence goes on along the minus strand of NW_022097111.1, from coordinate 114,247 downwards.
TACTTTCCGGTCAATTCCGTTCCATTGAATTCCATTCCATTTCATTCCATTCCACTCAAAACTATTCTATTCTACTCCTTTCTTTCAACATGTTCTCAATCTGTCACCCTTGCTGGATTGCAGTAGCACAATGTCAGTTCATATTTTGTTACTCCGTTTCATTCCATTCCATTCTTTTCCACTCCATTCCATTCCATTTCATTCCGTTTCATTCCATTCCGTTCCATTGCACTCCATTCCATTCCATTCCATTCCATTCCATTCCATTCCATTCCATTCCATTCTTTTCCATTCCGTTACATTCCACACTATGCTATTCTACTCCTTTGTTTCAACAATTCTTAATATGTCAACCTGGCTGGATTGCAGTGGCACAAAGTCAGCTCACATTTACTTTAACCATTCCATTCCGTTCCATTCCATTCCATTCCATTCCATTCCATTCCATTCCACACTATTCTATTCTATTCCTTTCTTAAAATATATTCTCAATCTGTCACCCTGGCTGGATTGCAGTTCCTCAGTGTCGGCTCACATTTTATTTCACCATTCCATTCCATTTTATTCCTTTCCGTTCCATTCCCTGCCATTGCACCCCTTCAATTTGATTCAATTACAATCAATTCCATTCTATTCTTTTCCATTCCATTCCACACTATTCTATTCTATTCCTTTCTTTCAACAACTTCTCAATCTGTCCCTCTGGCTGGAATTCAGGTGCACATTATCAGATCGCATTTTATTTCACCATTCCATTCCATTCCATTCCACTCCAATCCATTCCATTCCATTCCTTTCCATTCCATTCAATTCCATTCCATTCCATTCCATTCCATTCCATTCCATTCCACTCCACTCCATTCCATTCCATTCCTTTCCATTCCATTCCATTCCATTCAGTTTCAATCCACTCCATTCCATTCCCATCCATAGCAATACATTACTTTCCATTTCATTACATTCCCTTCCATTCCCTTCCAATCAATTCCATTCCAATCCATTGCATTCTACTCTATTCCATTCCGTTACGTTCCATTCAATTCCACTCCACTCCATGCAATTCCACACTATTCTATCGTATTCCTTTCTTTAAACAAGTTCTAAACCTCTCACCCTGGCTGCATTGCAGTGGCACAATGTCAGCTCACATTTTATTTCACCTTTCCATTCCATTCCATTTCTTTCCACTCCATTCAATTCCATTCCTTTCCATTGCACTCTATTCTATTCTATTCTATTCTTTTCTTTAAACAAGTTCTAAATCTGTCACCCTGGCAGTATTGCAATGCCACCATGTCAGCTCACATTTTATTTCACCGTTACATTCCATTCCACTCCATTCCACTCCATTCCATTCCATTCCATTCCATTCCATTCTATTCTATTCCGTTCCATTCCGTTCCATTGCATTCCATCCCATTCCATTCCATTCCATTCCATTCCACACAATTCTATTCTATTGCTTTCTTTCAACAAGTTCTCAGTATGTCACCCTGGCTGCATTGCAGTGGCACAAGGTCAGCTCACATTTACTTTAACCCTTCCATTCTGTTCCATTCCATTCCATTCCATTCCATTCATTTCCATTCTGTTCCATTACACTCCGTTCCATTCAATTCAATTGCATTCCACACTATTCTCTTCTCCTCCTTTCTTTCAACAAGTTCTCAATCGGTCACCCTGGGTGGATTGCAGTGACACAATGTCAGCTCACATTTTATTTCACTGTTCATTCCATTCCATTCCATTCCATTCCATTCCATTCCATTCCATTCTATTCCATTCAATTCCATTCCATTCTCTTCCATTGCACTCCATTCCATTCCATTCCAGACTATTCGATTCTATCACTTTCTCTCAACAAGTTCTTTATCTGTCACCCTGGCTGGATTGCAGTGGCACAATATCAGCTCACATTTTATTTAACCATTCCATTCCATTTCATTCCATTCCATTCCATTCCGTTTCATTCCATTCCATATCATTCCATTCCATTCCACAGTATGCTATTCTATTCCTTTCTTTCAACAAGCTCTCAATCTGTCACCCTGACTGGATTCCAGTGGAAGTACATCAGCTCACATTTTATTTCACTGTTCCATTCCATTCATTTCCATTCCATTCCATTAAATTCCACTCCACTCCACTCCACTCCATTCCACTCCACTCCACGCCATTCCATTCCATTCCATTCCATTCCATTCCATTCCATTCCATTCTGTTCCATTCAATTCCGTTCAATTCTTTTCAATTCGATTTCATTCCATTCTCTTCTATTATGTTCAACTGCACTCCATTCCATTCCATTCTTATTTCACCAACTTCTCAAACTCTCACCGTGATTATATTGCAGTTCCACAATGTCAGCTTACTTTTTACTTCACCATTAAATTCTTTTCCATTCCATTCCCTTCCTTTCCTTGTCATTCCATTCCATTTCCTTCCATTCCATTCCATTCCTTTCCATTCCATTCCATTCCATTGCATTCCATTCCATTCCATTCCATTGCATTCCATTTCACTCCATTCCACGTGATGCACTCCATTCCACGTGATGCTCTCCATTCCATTCCATTCCATTCCATTCCATTCCTTTCCTTTCCTTTCCTTTCCTTTCCACACTAATCTATTCTATTCCTTTCATTCATCAATTTCTCAATCTGTCACCCTGGCTAGATTTCAGTGTTGCAGTATCACCCCTCATTTTATTTCATCATTCCATTCTATTCCATTCCATTCCAATCCATTCCCTTCCATTCCGTTGCGTTCCATTCCATTCCATTTCAGTCCATTCTGTTCCATTCCTTTCCATTGCAACCCATTCCATTCTATTCCATTCCATTCCATTCCATTCCATTCCATTCCATTCCATTCCTTCCATTCCATTCCATTCCTTCCGTTGCATTCCATTCCATTCCTTCCATTCTATTCCATTCCATTCCTTCCATTCCATTCTATTCCATTCCTTCCATTCCATTCCATTCCATTCCATTCCTTCCATTCCATTCTATTCCATTCCTTCCATTCCATTCCATTCCATTCCATTCCATTCCATTCCATTCCATTCCAGTCCTTTCCATTCCACACTCTTTTATTCTATTCCTTTCTTTCAACAAGTTCTCAATATGTAACCCTTGTAGGATTGCAGTTGCACAATGTCAGCTCAAATTTCATTTCACCATTCCATTCCATTCCATTCCATTCATTACATTCCCTTACATTCAATTTCATTACTTTCTGTTCAACTCCGTTCTGTTGCACTCCATTCCATTTCATTCCATTGCATTCCAAACTACTCTATTCTACTCCTTTCTTTCTACATGTTCTCAATCTATCTCCCTCTGTCACCCTGGCTGGATTGCAGTGGCACAATGTTGGCTCGCATTTTGCTACACCGTTTCATTCCATTCCTTTCTTTTCCACTCCATGCCATTTCATTCGATTCCATTCCATTCCGTTCCATTGCACTCCATTCCCTTCCATGCCATTCCATTCCTTTCCATTCCATTCCATTCCATTCCATTCCATTCCATTGCACACTATTCTATTCTACTCCTTTGTTTCAACATTTCTCAATATGTCACACCGGCTGGATTTCAGTGGCACAGTGTCAGCTCACATTTTCTTTCACCATTACATTCCATTCCATTCCATTCCATTCCATTCCATTCCATTCCGTTCCATTCCATTCATTTCCATTCTGTTCCATTACACTCCATTCCATTCCATTCCATTCCATTCCATTCCATTCCATTCCATTCCATTCCATTCCATTCCATTGCATTCCACACTCTCCTATTATCTTCCTTTCTTTCCACAAGTTCTCAATCTGTCACCCTGGCTGAATTGCAGTAGCACAATGTCAGCTCACATTTTATTTCACCGTTCCATTCCATTCCATTCCATTCCATTCCACTCCATTCCAATCCACACTATTCTTTTCTAGTCCTTTTTTCAACAAATTCTCAATCTGTCACACTGGCTGGATTGCAGTGGCACAATATCAGCTCACATTTTATTTCACCTTTCCATTCCATTCCATTCCATTCCATTCCATTCCATTCCATTCCATTCCATTCCATTCCGTTCAATTCCATTCCACTCCTTTCCTTTCCATTTCATTCGATTCCGTTCCATTCCCTTCCAATCTTCACTGTTCTTTTCTATACCTTTCTTTCAAAAAGTTCTCAATATGTTACCCAGGCTTTATTGCAGTGTCAGAATGTCAACTCACGTTATATTTCAACGTTTGATTCCATTTCATTCCCTGCCATTCCATTCCATTCCATTCCTTTCCATTTCAATCCACTCCGTTCCATTGAACTCCAATGCATTCCACTCCATTTAATCCCATTCCATTCCATTCGATTCCATTCCATTCCTTTGTTTCAACAAGTTCTCAATCTGTCACCCTTGCTGGATTGCAGTTCCACGATGTCAGCTTACATTTTCTTTTACATTCCATTCCAATCCATTCCATTCCATTCCATTCCATTCCATTCCATTTTGTTCCATACAGTTCCATTCCGTTCCATTGCCCTACATTCCATTCCATTCCATTCCATTCCATTCCATTCCATTCCATTCCACTCCATTCCTTTCCATTGCAGACTATTCTTTTCTATTCCTTTCTTTCAGCAAGTTCTCAATCTGTAACCCTATCTGTATTGCATTGGCTCAATGTCAGCTCACATTTTGTTTCACCATTCCATTCCATTCCATTCCAATCATTCCATTCCATTCCACAGTATTCTATTCTATTCATTTCTTTCAATATGTTCTCAATGTGTCACCCTGGCTGTATTGCATTGGCACAATGTCATCTTACATTTTATTTCACCATTCCATTCCTTTCCATTCCATTTCATTCCATTCATTGCCATTCCGTTCCGTTGCCCTCTATTCCAGGCCATTCCATTCAATTCCATTCCATTCCACACTATCCTATTCTGTTCTTTCCTTCCAAAAAGTTCTCAATCACTCACCCTGGCTGAATTGCAGTGCGACAAGTTCAGTTCTCATTTTATTTCACTGTGCCATTCCATTCCATTCCATTCCATTCCATTCCACATTATTCTATTCTATTTCTTAGGTTCAACATGTTCTCAATCTGTCACCTTGGCTGGATTTCACTGGTGCCATGTCAGCCGAAGTTTTATTTCACCGTTCCATTCTATTCCATTCCATTCCGTTCCATTCCATTCCGTTCCGTTCCATGCCGTTCAGTTCCATTGTGTTACATTCCATTCCATTTCACTCCATTCCGTTCCATTCCGTTCAACTGCACACCATTCCATTCCATTTCATTCTATTCCATTCCATTCCATTCCATTCCATTCCATTCCATTCCATTCCATTTCATTGCCCACTATTCTATTCTATTAGTTTCTTTCAACTAGTTCTCAATCTGTAACTCTGGTTGCTTTGCATTGATACAATGTCAGCTCACATTTTATTTCACCATTCCATTCCATTCCATCTGATTCCGTTCCATTTCATTCCATTCCGTTCCATTCAATTCAATTGCACTACATTCCATTCCATTCCATTCCTTTCCATTCCATTCTTATTTCATCAACTTCTCAAACTGTCACCCTGATTTTATTGCAGTTCTACAATGTCAGCTTACTTTTTATTTCACCGTTCCATTCCATTATGTTCCGTTCCCTTCCTTTCCATTTCATTCCATTAGATTCCATTCCTTTCAATTGCATTCCATTCCATTCCATTCCATTCCATTCCATTCCATTCCATTCCATTCCATTCTATTCCATTCCATTACATTACATTCCGTTCCCCATTATTGTATTCTATTCTTCACTTTCAAGCAGTTCTCAATCTCTCACCCTGGCTCAATTGCTGTGGCTCAATGTCAGCTTCCATTTTATTTCACCTTTCCATTCCATTCCATTCTATTCCATTCCATTCCATTCCATTCCATCCCATTCCATTCCATTCCATTCCATTCCACTATTCCCTTCCATTCCACAGTATTCTATTCTATTCATCTCTTTCAATATGTTCTCAATGTGTCACCCTGGCTGGATTGCATTGGCACAATGTCAGCTCACATTTTATTTCACCATTCCATTCCATTCCATTCCATTCCATTCCATTCCATTCCATTCCATTCCGTTCCTTTCCGTTCCATTGCCCTCTGTTCCATGCCATTCCATTCCATTCCACACCATTCCATTCCATTCCACACTATCCTATTCTGTTCTTTCCTTCCAAAATGTTCTCAATCTCTCACCCTGGCTGAAATGCCGTGGCACAATGTCAGCTCTCATTATATTTCACTGTGCCATTCCATTCCATTCCATTCCATTCCATTCCAAATTCATCCCATTCCGTTCCATTGCACTCCATTCCATTCCATTCCATTCCTTTCCACACTATTCTGTTCTATTCCCTTCTTTCAACAAGTTCTCAATCTGTCACCCTGGCTGGATTTCGTGGCTCAAGGTAAGCTCGCATTTTATTTCAACATTCCATTCGATTCCATTCTATGATATGCCATTCCATTCCATTGCATTCCATTCATTTCCATTCTATTCGATTCCCTTCCATTCAATTCAATTCCATTCCATTTCATTCCCCTCCATTCCTCACTATTCTATTCTATACCTTTCTTCCAAAAAGTTCTGAATCTGACACCCTGGCTGGATTGCAGTGGCTCAAATTTAGCTCTAATTTTATTTCCCCATTCCATTCCATTCTATTCCATTCCAATCCATTCCATTCGATTCCATTCCATTACATTACATTCCATCACATTACATTCCACATTCTTCTATTCTATTCTATTCCATTCTTTCAAAAAGTTCTCAATCTGTACCCTGGCTGATTTTAATTGTCACAATGTCTGCTCATATTTTATTTCACCATTGCAATCCATCCCATTTAATTCCATTCCATTCCTTTTCATTTCATTAAATCCATTTCCATTCCGTTCCATTGCACTCCATTCCATTCCAATCCATTCCATTCCATTCCACTCCATTCCATTCCATTCCATTCCATTCCCTTCCATTCCATTCCATTTCATTCTATTCCGTTCCATTCCATTCCATTGCACTCCATTTAATTCCATTCCATTCCATTCCATTCCATTCCATTCCATTCCATTCCACTCCACTCCATTCCATTCCATTCCTTTCCATTCCATTCCATTCCATTCCATTCCATTCAATTTCATTCCACTCCATTCCATTCCCATCCATAGCAATACATTACTTTCCATTCCATTACATTCCCTTCCATTCCCTTCCAATCAATTCCATTCCAATCCATTCCATTCTACTCTATTCCATTCCATTACGTTCCATTCCTTTCCACTCCACTCCATGCAATCCCACACTATTCTATCCACTTCCTTTCTTTAAACAAGTTCTAAATCTATCACCCTGGCTGGATTGCAGTGGCACAATATCAGCTCACATTTTATTTCACCTTTCCATTCCATTCCATTTCTTTCCACTCCATTCAATTCCATTCCTTTCCATTGCACACTATTCTATTCTATTCTTTTCTTTAAACAAGTTCTAAATCTGTCACTCTGGCAGTATTGCAATGCCACCATGTCAGCTCACATTTAATTTCACCGTTACATTCCATTCCACTCCATTCCACTCCATTCCATGCCATTCCAATCCATTCCATTCCATTCCACACAATTCTATTCTATTCCTTTCTTTCAACAAGTTCTCAGTATGTCACCCTGGCTGGATTGCAGTGGCACAATGTCAGCTCACATTTACTTTAACCATTCCATTCCATTCCATTCCATTCCATTCCATTCCATTCCATTCCATTCCATTCATTTCCATTCGGTTCCATTACACTCCGTTCCATTCCATTCAATTGAAATCCACACTATTCTCTTCTCTTCTTTTCTTTCAACAAGTTCTCAATCGGTCACCCTGGGTGGATTGCAGTGACACAATGTCAGCTCACATTTTATTTCACTGTTACATTCGATTCGATTCCATTCCATTCCATTCCATTCCATTCCATTCCATTCCATTCCTTTCCATTCCGTTCCATTCTCTTCCATTGCACTCAATTCCATTCCATTCCAGACTATTCGATTCTATTACTTTCTTTCAACAAGTTCTTTATCTGTCACCCTGGCTGGATTGCAGTGGCACAATATCAGCTCACATTTTATTTAACCATTCCATTCCATTCCATTCCATTCCATTCCATTCCATTCCATTCCTTTCCGTTCCATTCCATTCCGTTCCGTTCCATTCCATTCCATTCCTCACTATTCTATTCTATTCCTTTCTTCCAAAAAGTTCTGAATCTGACACCCTGGCTGGATTGCAGTGGCTCAAATTTAGCTCAAATTTTCTTTCCCCATTCCATTCCATTCTATTCCATTCCAATCCATTCCATTCGATTCCATTCCATTCCATTACATTCCATCACATTACATTCCACATTCTTCTATTCTATTCTATTCCATTCTTTCAAAATGTTCTCAATCTGTACCCTGGCGGATTTTAATTGTCACAATGTCAGCTCATATTTTATTTCACCATTGCAATCCATCACATTAAATTCCATTCCATTCCATTTCATTTGATTAAATTCCTTTCCATTCGGTTCCATTGCACTCCATTCCATTCCAATCCATTCCATTCCATTCCACTCCATTCCATTCCCTTCCATTCCATTCCTTTTCTTTCTATTCCGTTCCACTCCATTCCATTGCACTCCATTTAATTCCATTCCATTCCATTCCATTCCGTTCCATTCCATTCCATTCCATTCCATTCCAATCCATTCCATTCCATTCCCTTCCACACTATTCTATTCTATTCCTTTCTTACAATAAATTCTCAATCTGTCACCCTGGCTGGATTGCAGTTCCTCAGTGTCAGCTCACATTTTATTTCACCATTCCATTCCATTTTATTCCTTTCCGTTCCATTCCCTGCCATTGCACCCCTTCAATTTGATTCAATTACAATCAATTCCATTCTATTCTTTTCTATTCCATTCCACACTATTCTATTCTATTCCTTTCTTTCAACAACTTCTCAATCTGTCCCTCTGGCTGGAATTCAGTTGCACATTATCAGCTCACATTTTATTTCACCATTCCATTCCATTCCATTCCACTCCAATCCATTCCATTCCATTCCTTTCCATTCCATTCAATTCCATTACATTCCATTCCATTCCTCTCCACTCCATTCCATTCCATTCGTTTCCATTCCATTCCATTCCATTCAATTTCATTCCACTCCATTCCATTCCGATCCATAGCAATACATTACTTACCATTCCATTACATTCCCTTCCATTCCCTTCCAATCAATTCCATTCCAATCCATTCCATTCTACACTATTCCATTCCATTACGTTCCATTCCATTCCACTCCACTCCATGTAATTCCACACTATTCTATCATATTCCTTTCTTTAAACAAGTTCTAAATCTCTCACCCTGGCTGGATTGCAGTGGCACAATGTCAGCTCACATTTTATTTCACCTTTCCATTCCATTCCATTTCTTTCCACTCCATTCAATTCCATTCCTTTCCATTGCACACTATTCTATTCTATTCTTTTCTTTAAACAAGTTTTAAATCTGTCACCCTGACAGTATTGCAATGGCACCATGTCAGCTCACATTTTATTTCACCGTTACACTCCATTCCACCCAATTCCACTCCATTCCATTCCATTCCATTCCATTCTATTCCGTTCCGTTCCATTCCATTCCATTGCATTCCATCCAATTCCATTCCATTCCATTCCATTCCATTCCATTCCATTCCATTCCATTCCATTCCACACAATTCTATTCTATTCCGTTCTTTCAACAAGTTCTCAGTATGTCAACCTGGCTGGATTGCGGTTGCACAATGTCAGCTCACATTTACTTTAACCATTCCATTCCATTCCATACCATTCCATTCCACTCCATTCCATTCCATTCCATTCCATTCCACTCCATTCCATTCCATTCATTTCCATTCGGTTCCATTACACTCCGTTCCATTCCGTTCAATTGCAATCCACACTATTCTCTTCTCTTCTTTTCTTTCAACAAGTTGTCAATCGGTCACCCTGGGTGGATTGCAGTGACACAATGTCAGCTCACATTTTATTTCACTGTTCATTCCATTCCATTCCATTCCATTCCATTCCTTTCCTTTCCATTCTATTCCATTCCATTCCATTCCATTCTCTTCCATTGCACTCCATTCCATTCCATTCCATTCCAGACTATTCGATTCTATTACTTTCTTTCAACAAGTTCTTTATCTGTCACCCTGGCTGGATTGCAGTGGCACAATATCAGCTCACATTTTATTTAACCATTGCATTCCATTTCATTCCATTCCATTCCGTTCCATTCCATTCCATTCCATTCCATTCCATTCCATTCCATTCCATTCCATTCCACAGTATGCTATTCTATTCCTTTCTTTCAACAAGCTCTCAATTTGTCACCCTGTCTGGATTGCAGTGGAAGTACATCAGCTCACATTTTATTTCACTGTTGCATTCCATTCATTTCCATTCCATTCCATTGCATTCCACTCCAATACACTGCACTCCACTCCACTCCACGCCATTCCATTCCATTCCATTCCATTTCATTCTATTCCATTCAATTCCGTTCAATTCTTTTCAATTCGATTTCATGCCATTCTCTTCTATTATGTTCAATTGCACTCCATTCCATTCCGTTCTTATTTCATCAACTTCTCAAACTGTCACCCTGATTATATTGCAGTTCCAGAATGTCAGCTTACTTTTTACTTCACCGTTAAATTCCTTTCCATTCCATTCCCTTCCTTTCCATGTCATTCCATTCCATTCCCTTCCTTTCCATTTCATTCCATTCCATTCCATTCCATTCCATTCCATTTCACTCCATTCCACGTGATGGTCTCCATTCCATTCCATTCCATTCCATTCCATTCCATTCCATTCCACTCCATTCCATTCCATTCATTTCCATTCTGTTCCATTACACTCCATTCCATTCCATTCCATTCCATTCCATTCCATTCCATTCCATTCCATTCCGTTCCTTTCCATTCGATTCCATTCCCTTGCACTCCATTCCATTCCATTTCATTCCATTCCATTACATTACATTCGAATCCACACTTCTATTATATTCCTTTCTTTCAACAAGTTCTGAGTCTGTCACGCTGTCTGGATTGCTGTGGCAAAAATTCAGCACAGATTTTATTTCACAGTTCCATTCCAATAAATTTGATTCCATTCCATTCCATTCCATTCAATTCCATTTAATTCCATTCTGCATGTTGCTCACCATTCCATTCCATTCATTCCATTTCATTCCATTCCATTCCATTCATTCCATTTCATTCCATTCCATTCCATTCCTTTCATTTTCCCACTAATCTATTCTATTCCTTCCATTCAACAATTTCTCAATCTGTCACCCTGGCTAGATTTCAGTTGTGCAGTATCACCCCACATTTTATTTCACACTTCCTTTCCATTCCATTCCATTCCTATCCATTCCCTTCCATTCCATTCCACTCAATTCCATTCCATTCCATTCCTTTCTGTTCCATTCTTTTCCATTGCAACCAATTCCATTCTATTCCATTCTATTCCATTCCATTGCATTCCATTCCACTCCATTCCATTCCATTCCATTCCATTCCATTCCATTCCATTCACTATTTTATTCTATTCCTTTCTTTCAAAAGTTCTCAATCTGTAACTCTTGTAGGATTGCAGTGGCACAATGTGAGCTCATATTTCATTTCACCGTTCCATTCCAATCTGTTGCATTCCATTCCTTTCCATTCATTCTATTCCATTCCATTCCATTTGATTACTTTCCGGTCAATTCCGTTCCATTGCATTCCATTCCATTTCATTCCATTCCACTCAAAACTATTCTATTCTACTCCTTTCTTTCAACATGTTCTCAATCTGTCACCCTTGCTGGATTGCAGTAGCACAATGTCAGCTCACATTTTGTTACTCCGTTTCATTCCATTCCATTCTTTTCCACTGCATTCCATTCCATTTCATTCCGTTCCATTCCATTCCGTTCCATTGCATTCCATTCCATTCCATTCCATTCCATTCCATTGCTTTCCATTCTTTTCCATTCCATTACATTCAACACTATTCTATTCTACTCCTTTGTTTCAACAATTCTTAATATGTCACCCTGGCTGGATTGCAGTGGCACAATGTCTGCTCACATTTACTTTAACCATTCCAATCCGTTCCATTCCATTCCATTCCATTCCATTCCATTCCATTCCATTCCATTCCATTCCATTCGGTTCCATTACACACCATTCCATTCCATTCAAATGTATTCCACACTATTCTCTTCTCTTCCTTTCTTTCAACAAGTTCTCAATCGGTCACCCTGGGTGGATTGCAGTGACACAATGTCAGCTCACATTTTATTTCACTGTTCATTCCATTCCATTCCATTCCATTCCATTCCATTCCATTCCATTCCATTCCTTTCCTTTCCATTCTATTCCATTCCATTCCATTCCATTCTCTTCCATTGCACTCCATTCCATTCCATTCCATTCCAGACTATTCGATTCTATTACTTTCTTTCAACAAGTTCTTTATCTGTCACCCTGGCTGGATTGCAGTGGCACAATATCAGCTCACATTTTATTTAACCATTGCATTCCATTTCATTCCATTCCATTCCATTCCATTCCATTCCATTCCATTCCACAATATGCTATTCTATTCCTTTCTTTCAACAAGCTCTCAATCTGTCACCCTGGCTGGATTGCAGTGGAAGTACATCAGCTCACATTTTATTTCACTGTTGCATTCCATTCATTTCCATTCCATTCCATTGCATTCCACTACAATACACTGCACTCCACTCCACTCCACGCCATTCCATTCCATTCCATTCCATTTCATTCTATTCCATTCAATTCCGTTCAATTCTTTTCAATTCGATTTCATGCCATTCTCTTCTATTATGTTCAATTGCACTCCATTCCATTCCGTTCTTATTTCATCAACTTCTCAAACTGTCACCCTGATTATATTGCAGTTCCAGAATGTCAGCTTACTTTTTACTTCACCGTTAAATTCCTTTCCATTCCATTCCCTTCCTTTCCATGTCATTCCATTCCATTCCCTTCCTTTCCATTTCATTCCATTCCATTCCATTCCATTCCATTCCATTTCACTCCATTCCACGTGATGGTCTCCATTCCATTCCATTCCATTCCATTCCATTCCACTCCAATCCATTCCATTCATTTCCATTCTGTTCCTTTACACTCCATTCCATTCCATTCCATTCCATTCCATTCCATTCCATTCCATTCCATTCCATTCCGTTCCTTTCCATTCGATTCCATTCCCTTGCACTCCATTCCATTCCATTTCATTCCATTCCATTACATTACATTCGAATCCACACTGTTCTATTATATTCCTTTCTTTCAATAAGTTCTGAGTCTGTCACGCTGTCTGGATTGCTGTGGCAAAAATTCAGCACAGATTTTATTTCACAGTTCCATTCCAATAAATTTGATTCCATTCCATTCCATTCCATTCAATTCCATTTAATTCCATTCTGCATGTTGCTCACCATTCCATTCCTTTCATTCCATTTCATTCCATTCCATTCCATTCATTCCATTTCATTCCATTCCATTCCATTCCTTTCATTTTCCCACTAATCTATTCTATTCCTTCCATTCAACAATTTCTCAATCTGTCACCCTGGCTGGATTTCAGTTGTGCAGTATCACCCCACATTTTATTTCACACTTCCTTTCCATTCCATTCCATTCCTATCCATTCCCTTCCATTCCATTCCACTCAATTCCATTCCATTCCATTCCTTTCTGTTCCATTCTTTTCCATTGCAACCAATTCCATTCTATTCCATTCTATTCCATTCCATTGCATTCCATTCCACTCCATTCCATTCCATTAAATTCCATTCCATTCCATTCCATTCCATTCACTATTTTATTCTATTCCTTTCTTTCAAAAAGTTCTCAATCTGTAACTCTTGTAGGATTGCAGTGGCACAATGTGAGCTCATATTTCATTTCACCGTTCCATTCCAATCTGTTGCATTCCATTCCTTTCCATTCATTCTATTCCATTCCATTCCATTTGATTACTTTCCGGTCAATTCCGTTCCATTGCATTCCATTCCATTTCATTCCATTCCACTCAAAACTATTCTATTCTACTCCTTTCTTTCAACATGTTCTCAATCTGTCACCCTTGCTGGATTGCAGTAGCACAATGTCAGCTCACATTTTGTTACTCCGTTTCATTCCATTCCATTCTTTTCCACTCCATTCCATTCCATTTCATTCCGTTCCATTCCATTCCGTTCCATTGCATTCCATTCCATTCCATTCCATTCCATTCCATTCCATTCCATTCCATTCCATTCCATTCCATTGCTTTCCATTCTTTTCCATTCCATTACATTCAACACTATTCTATTCTACTCCTTTGTTTCAACAATTCTTAATATGTCACCCTGGCTGGATTGCAGTGGCACAATGTCAGCTCACATTTACTTTAACCATTCCATTCCGTTCCATTCCATTCCATTCCATTCCATTCCATTTCATTCCATTCCATTCCATTCCATTCCATTCCATTCCATTCGGTTCCATTACACACCATTCCATTCCATTCAATTGCATTCCACACTATTCTCTTCTCTTCCTTTCTTTCAACAAGTTCTCAATCGGTCACCCTGGGTGGATTGCAGTGACACAATGTCAGCTCACATTTTATTTCTCTGTTCATTCCATTCCATTCCATTCCATTCCATTCCATTCCATTCCTTTCCTTTCCATTCTATTCCATTCCATTCCATTCCATTCTCTTCCATTGCACTCCATTCCATTCCATTCCATTCCAGACTATTCGATTCTATTACTTTCTTTCAACAAGTTCTTTATCTGTCACCCTGGCTGGATTGCAGTGGCACAATATCAGCTCACATTTTATTTAACCATTGCATTCCATTTCATTCCATTCCATTCCGTTCCATTCCATTCCATTCCATTCCATTCCATTCCATTCCATTCCATTCCATTCCATTCCACAGTATGCTATTCTATTCCTTTCTTTCAACAAGCTCTCAATCTGTCACCCTGGCTGGATTGCAGTGGAAGTACATCACCTCACATTTTATTTCACTGTTGCATTCCATTAATTTCCATTCCATTCCATTGCATTCCACTCCAATACACTGCACTCCACTCCACTCCACGCCATTCCATTCCATTCCATTCCTTTCCATTCCATTCCATTCCATTTCATTCTATTCCATTCAATTCCGTTCAATTCTTTTCAATTCGATTTCATGCCATTCTCTTCTATTATGTTCAATTGCACTCCATTCCATTCCGTTCTTATTTCATCAACTTCTCAAACTCTCACCCTGATTATATTGCAGTTCCACAATGTCAGCTTACTTTTTACTTCACCATTAAATTCCTTTCCATTCCATTCTCTTCCTTTCCATGTCATTCCATTCCCTTCCTTTCCATTGCATTCCATTCCATTCCATTCCATTCCATTCCATTCCATTTCACTCCATTCCACGTGATGGTCTCCATTCCATTCCATTCCATTCCATTCCTTTCCTTTCCTTTCCACACTAATCTATTCTATTCCTTTCATTCACCAATTTCTCAATGTGTCACCCTGGCTAGATTTCAGTGTTGCAGTATCACCCCTCTTTTTATTTCATCATTCCTTTCTATTCCATTCCATTCCCATCCATTCCCTTCCATTCTGTTCCGTTCCATTCCATCCCATTTCAGTCCATTCTGTTCCGTTCCTTTCCATGGCAACCCATTCCATTCTATTCCATTCCATTCCTTTCCATTCCATTCCTTCCATTCCATTCCATTCCATTCCTTCCATTCTATTCCATTCCTTTCCTTCCATTCCATTCTATTCCATTCCTTCCATTCCATTCCTTTCCATTCCACTCCTTTCCATTCCACACTCTTTTATTCTATTCCTTTCTATCAACCTGTTCTCAATATGTAACCCTTGTAGGATTGCAGTTCCACAGTGTCAGCTCAAATTTCATTTCACCATTCCATTCCATTCCATTACATTACATTCTTTCCATTCCCTTCCATTCCATTTCATTACTTTCTGTTCAAGTCCGTTCCATTGCACTCCATTCCATTTCATTCCATTAAATTCCAAGCTACTCTATTCTACTCCTTTCTTTCAACATGTTCTCAATCTGTCACCCTCTGTCACCCTGGATGGATTGCAGTGGCTCAATGTCGGCTCACATTTTCTTCCACTGTTTCATTCCATTCCTTTCTTTTCTGCTCCATGCCATTTCATTCGATTCCATTCCATTCCGTTCCATTGCACTCCATTCCCTTCCATTCCATTCCATTCCATTCCATTCCATTCCATTCCTTTCCATTGCATTACTTTGCACAATATTCTATTCTACTCCTGTGTTTCAACAATTCTCAATATGTCACTCTGGCTGGATTTCAGTGTCACAGTGTCAGCTCACATTTTCTTTCACCATTCCATTCCATTCCATTCCATTCCATTCATTTCCATTCTGTTCCATTACACTCCATTCCATTCCATTCCATTCCATTCCATTCCATTCCATTCCATTGCATTCCACACTATCCTATTATCTTCCTTTCTTTCCACAAGTTCTCAATCTGTCACCCTGGCTGAATTGCAGTGGCACAATGTCAGCTCACATTTTATTTCACCGTTCCATTCCGTTCCATTCCATTCCATTCCATTCCATTCCACTCCATTCCAATCCACACTATTCGTTTCTAGTCCTTTTTCAACAAATTCTCAGTCTGTCACCCTGGCTGGATTGCAGTGGCACAATATCAGCTCACATTTTATTTCACCATTCCATTCCATTCCATTCCACACTATGCTATTCCATTGCTTTCTTTCAACAAGCTCTCAATCTGTCACCCTGGCTGGATTGCAGTGGCAGAATAGCAGCTCACATTTGGTTTCACTGTTCCATTCCATTCATTTCCATTCCATTCCATTCCCCTCCATTCCATTCCATTCCATTTCATTCTATTCCATTCAATTCCATTCAATTCTATTCCAATCGATTTCATTCCATTCTCTTTTATTATGTTCAACTGCAGTCCATTCCATTCCATCCCATTCCATTCCATTTCATTCCATTCCGTTCCATTCAATTCCATTCCACTCCTTTCCTTTCCATTTCATTCGATTCCATTCCATTCCCTTCCAATCTACACTGTTCTTTTCTATTCCTTTCTTTCAAAAAGTTCTCAATATGTTACCCTGGCTTTATTGCAGTGTCAGAATGTCAACTCACGTTATATTTCAACGTTACATTCCATTCCATTCCCTGCCATTCCATTCCATTCCATTCCTTTCCATTTCAATCCACTCCGTTCCATTGAACTCCAATGCATTCCATTCCATTCCATTCCATTCCATTCCATTCCATTCCATTCCTTTCCTTTGTTTCAACAAGTTCTCAATCTGTCACCCTTGCTGGATTGCAGTTCCACAATGTCAGCTTAAATTTTCTTTCACGTTCCATTCCAATCCATTCGATTCCATTCCATTCCATTCCATTCCATTCCATTCTATTCCATTCCATTCTATTCCATTTTGTTCCATACAGTTCCATTCCATTCCATTGCCCTTCATTCCATTCCATTCCATTCCATTCCATTCCACTCCATTCCTTTCCGTTGCAGACTATTCTTTTCTATTCCTTTCTTTCAGCAAGTTCTCAATCTGTAACCCTATCTGTATTGCATTGGCTCAATGTCAGCTCACATTTTGTTTCACCATTCCATTCCATTTCATTCCATTCCATTCCATTCCATTCCATATCATTCCATTCCATTCCACAGTATTCTATTCTATTCATTTCTTTCAATATGATCTCAATGTGTCACCCTGGCTGGATTGCATTGGCACTATGTCAGCTTACATTTTATTTCACCATTCCATTCCTTTCCATTCCATTCGGTTCCATTCCGTTGCGTTGCCCTCTATTCCATGCCATTCCATTCAATTCCATTCCATTCCTCACTATCCTATTCTGTTCTTTCCTTCCAAAAAGTTCTCAATCACTCACCCTGGCTGAATTGCAGTGCGAGAATTTCAGTTCTCATTTTATTTCACTGTGCCTTTCCATTCCATTCCATTCCATTGCATTCCATTCCATTCCATTCCATTCCATTCCATTCCATTCCACATTATTCTATTCTATTCCTTTGGTTCAACAAGTTCTCAATCTGTCAACTTGGCTGGACTTCAGTGGTGCCATGTCAGCCCAAGTTTTTTGTCACCGTTCCATTCTATTCCATTCCATTCCGTTCCATTCCATTCCGTTCTGTTCCATGCCGTTCAGTTCCATTGTGTTCCATTCCATTCCATTTCACTCCATTCCGTTCCATTCCGTTCAATTGCACACCATTCCATTCCATTCCATTCCATTCCATTCCATTCCATTCCATTCCATTTCATTGCCCACTATTCTATTGTATTAGTTTCCTTCAACTAGTTCTCAATCTGTAACTCTGGTTGCTTTGCATTGGTACCATGTCAGCTCACATTTATTTCACCGTTCCATTCCATTCCATCGGATTCCATTCCATTTCATTCCATTCTGTTCCATTCAATTCAATTGCACTCCATTCCATTCCATTCCATTCCATTCCATTCCATTCCACACTATGCTATTCTATTCCTTTCTTTCAACAAGCTCTCAATCTGTCATGCTGGCTGGATTACAGTGGCAGAATATCAGCTCGCATTTTGTTTCACTGTTCCATTCCATTCATTTCCATTCCAGTCCATTCCATTCCACTTGATTCCATTCCATTCCGTTCCATTCCATTTCATTCTATTCCAGTAAATTCCATTCAATTCCATTCCATTTGATTTCATTCCATTCTCTTCCATTATGTTCAATTACACTCTATTCCATTCCATTCCATTCCATTCCATTCCATTCCATTCCTTTCCATTCCATTCTTATTTCATCAACTTCTCAAACTGTCACCCTGATTTTATTGCAGTTCTACAATGTCAGCTTACTTTTTACTTCACCGTTCCATTCCATTCTATTCAATTCCCTTCCTTTCCATTTCATTCCATTCCAATCCATTGCATTACATTCCGTTCCCCATTATTGTATTCTATTCCTCGCTTTCAAGCAGTTCTCAATCTCTCACCCTGGCTCAATTGCTGTGGCTCAATGACAGCTCCCATTTTATTTCACGTTTCCATTCCATTCCATTCTATTCCATTCCATTCCATTCCATTCCATTCCACTATTCCATCCCATTCCACAGTATTCTATTCTATTCTTTTCTTTCAATATGTTCTCAATATGTCACCCTGGCTGGATTGCTTTGGCACAATGTCAGCTCACATTTTATTTCACTGTTCATTCCATTCCATTCCATTCCATTCCATTCCATTCCATTCCATTCCATACCATTCCATTCCATTCCATTCCATTCCATTCTATTCCATTCCATTCCTTTCCATTCTCTTCCATTTCACTACATTCCATTCCGTTCCAGACTATTCGATTCTATTACTTTCTATCCACAAGTTCTTTATCTGTCACCCTAGCTGGATTGCAGTTGCACAATATCAGCTCACATTTTATTTAACGATTCCATTCCATTTCATTCCATTCCATTCCATTCCATTCTGTGCCATTCCATTCCATTCCATTCCATTCCATTCCACAGTATGCTATTCTATTCCTTTCTTTCAACAAGCTCTCAATCTCTCACCCTGGCTGGATTGCAGTGGAAGTACATCAGCTCACATTTTATTTCACTGTTCCATTCCGTTCATTTCCATTAGATTCCATTCCATTCCACTCCACTCCACTCCAATCCACTCCACTCCACGCCATTCCATTCCATTCCATTCCATTCCATTCCATTTCATTCTATTCCATTCAATTCCGTTCAATTCTTTTCAATTCGATTTCATTCCGTTCTCTTCTATTATGTTCAATTGCACTCCATTCCATTCCATTCTTATTTCATCAACTTCTCAAACTGTCACCCTGATTATATTGCAGTTCCACAATGTCAGCTTACTTTTTACTTCACGGTAAAATTAATTTCCATTCCATTCCCTTCCTTTCCATGTCATTCCATTCCATTCCCTTCCTTTGCATTTCATTCCATTCCATTCCATTCCATTCCATTCCATTCCATTCCATTCCATTCCATTGCATTGTATTCCATTCCCTTCCATTTCATTCCATTCCATTCCATTCCATTCCATTCCATCCCATTCCGTTCCATTGCACTCCATTCCATTCCATTCCATTCCATTCCATTCCATTCCACACTCTTCTGTTCTATTCCCTTCTTTCAACAAGTTCTCAATCTGTCACCCTTGCTGGATTGCGTGGCACAAGGTAAGCTCGCATTTTATTTCAATGTTCCATTCGATTCCATTCTATGCCATGCCATTCCATTCCATTCCATTGCATTCATTTCCGTTCTATTCCATTCCCTTCCATTCAATTCCATTCCATTCCATTCCATTCCCCTGTATTCCTCACTATTCTATTCTATTCCTTTCTTCGAAAAAGTTCTGAATCTGACACCCTGGATGGATTGCAGTGGTTCAAATTCAGCTCAAATTTTATTTCCCCATTCCATTCCATTCTATTCCATTCCAATCCATTCCATTCGATTCCATTCCATTCCATTCCATTCCATTACATTACATTCCACATTCTTCTATTCTATTCTATTCCATTCTTTCAAAAAGTTCTCAATCTGTACCCTGGCTGATTTTAATTGTCACAATGTCAGCTCATATTTTATTTCACCATTGCAATCCATCCCATTAAATTCCATTCCATTCCATTTCATTTCATTAAATTCCTTTCCATTCCGTTCCATTGCACTCCATTTCATTCCATTTCATTCCATTCCATTCCATTCCATTCCATTCCATTCCATTCCATTCCACACTATTCTATTCTATTCCTTTCTTACAATAAATTCTCAATCTGTCACCCTGGCTGGATTGCAATTCCTCAGTGTCAGCTCACATTTTATTTCACAATTCCATTCCATTCCATTCCATTCCATTCCATTTTATTCCTTTCCGTTCCATTCCCTGCCATTGCACCCCTTCAATTTGATTCAATTACAATCAATTCCATTCTATTCTTTTCCATTCCATTCCACACTATTCTATTCTATTCCTTTCTTTCAACAACTTCTCAATCTGTCCCTCTGGCTGGAATTCAGGTGCACATTATCAGCTCACATTTTATTTCACCATTCCATTCCATTCCATTCCACTCCAATCCATTCCATTCCATTCCTTTCCATTCCATTCCGTTCCATTCCATTCCATTCCATTCCACTCCACTCCATTCCATTCCATTCAATTTCATTCCACTCCATTCCATTCCGATCCATAGCAATACATTACTTTCCATTCCATTACATTCCCTTCAATTCCCTTCCAATCAATTCCACTCCAATCCATTCCATTCTACTCTATTCCATTCCATTACATTCCATTACATTCCACTACACTCCATGCAATTCCACACTATTCTATCCTATTCCTTTCTTTAAACAAGTTCTAAATCTCCCACCCTGGCTGGATTGCAGTGGCACAATGTCAGCTCACATTTTATTTCACCTTTCCATTCCATTCCATTTCTTTCGACTCTATTCAATTCCATTCCTTTCCATTGCACACTAATCTATTCTATTCTTTTCTTTTCTTTAAACAAGTTCTAAATCTGTCACCCTGGCAGTATTGCAATGGCACCATGTCAGCTCACATTTTATTTCACCGTTACATTCCATTCCACTCCATTTCACTCCATTCCATTCCATTCCATTCCATTCCATTCTATTCCGTTCCTTTCCATTCCTTTCCATTGCATTCCATCCCATTCCATTCCATTCCACACAATTCTATTCTATTCCTTTCTTTCAACAAGTTCTCAGTATGTCACCCTGGCAGAATTGTAGTGGCACAGTGTCAGCGCACATATTATTTCACCGTTTCATTCCATTCCATTCCATTCCATTCCATTCCATTCCATTCCATTAGTTTCCATTCCATTCCAAATTATTCTATTCTTTTCCTGTCTTTCAACAATTTCTCAATCTCTAAACCTGCCTGGATTGCAGTGGCACAAAATCAGCTCAAACTTTATTTCACCGTTCCATTCCATTCCATTCCACTCCGTTCTTTTCCATTCCATTCCTCAGTAGTCTATTCTATTCATGTTTCAACAAGCTCTCAATATGTCAACCTGGTTGGATTGCAGTGGCACAATATCAGCTCACATTTTATTTCACCGATTCATTCCATTCCATTCAATTCCATTCCATCCCATTCCATTCCATTTCATTGCATTCTGTTCCATTCCATTCCATTGCACTCCATTCCATCCTATACCATTCCATTCCTTTCCATTCCATTACAAACTATTTTATTCTATTCCTTTATTTCAACATTTTCTCAGTCTGTTACCCTGGCTGGTTTGCAGTTGCAGAATGTCAACTCACGTTTTATTTCACCGTTCCATTCCATTCCATTCCTTTCCATTTCATTCCATTCCGTTCCATTGAACTCCATTCCATCCAGTTCCATTCCATTCCTTACCATTCCATTCCATTCCATTCCATTCCTTTCCGTTCCACTGCACTCCATTCCATTCCCATTCCATTCCATTCCATTCCATTCCATTCCATTCCATTCCATTGCACTCCTTTCCATTCATTGCATTCCCTTCCATTCCACACTATTCTATTCTATTCCTTTCTTTGAAGAAGATCTCAATCTGTCACCATGGCTGGATTACATTGGCACAATGTCAGCTCACATTTTATTTCACCGTTGTATTCCATTCCATTCTATTCCATTCCATTCTATTTCATTCCATTCCATTCCATTTCATTCCATTCCATTCCATTTCATTCCATTCCATTCCATTCCATTTCATTGTATTCCATTCCCTTCCATTTCATTCCATTCCATTCCATTCCGTTCCAGTGCACTCCATTCCATTCCATTCCATGCCGTTCCATTCAATTCTATTCCATTCCACTCCATTATGTTCCTTTGCAATCCATTCTGTTCCTTTCCGTTGCATTACGTTCCATTGCACTCCATTCCGTTCAATTCCTTTCCTTTCCATTCCATTCCATTCCATTCCATTTCATTCCACATTATTCTATTCTATTCCTTTCTTTCAATAAGTTCTCAATCTGTCACCCTGGCTGGATTGCAGTGGCACAATGTCTGCTCACATATTATTTCGCCATTTAATTCCATTCCATGCCATACCGTTCCATTCCATTCCATTCCCTTCAATTTCATTTTATTCCGTTACGTTCCATTCCTTTCCATTGCAATCCAGTCCATTCTATTACATTCCAATACGTTCCAATCCGTTCCATTCCATTCCATTCCATTCCACACTATTCTATTCTATTCCTTTCTTTCAACAAGTTCTGAATCTGCAACCCTTGCTGGATTGCAGTGGCACAATATCAGCTCACATTTTATTTCACCATTCCATTTCATTCCATTCCATTCCTTTCCATTCTATTCCATTCCATTCCATTTCATTCCATTCCATTCCATTCTGTTTCATTGCATTCCATTCCATTCTATTCCATTCCATTCCATTCCACAATATTCTATTCTATTCCTTTCAACAAGTTCTCAATGTTGCACCCTGGCTAGATTGCAATGGCAAAATGTCAGCTCACATTATATTTCACCGTTTCTTTCCATTCCATTTCATTCCAATCAATTCCGTTCATTACCTTCAATTCCGTTCAATTTCCTTCAATTCCATTCAATTCTGTTCCATTCCATTCCATTGCATTGCATTCCATTCCATTCCATTCCATTCCGTTCCATTCCATTCCATTCCATTCCATTCCATTCCATTCCATTCCATTCCGTTCCACTCCACACTATTCTATTCCATTCCTTTCTTTCAACAAGTTCTCAATCTCTCACCCTGGCTGCATCGCAGTGACAGAATGTCAGCTCACATATTATTTCACCATTCCATTCCATTCTATTTAATTCATTCTGTTCCATTCCATTCCATTGCACTCTATTCCATTCCATTCCATTCCATTCCATTTCATTCCATTCCATTTCCTTCCATTCTGTTCTATTGTGTTCCTTTGCACTCCATTCCTTTCCACTCCATTCCATTCCATTAAATTCCATTCCATTCCTTTCCATTCCATTCCATTCCATTTCATTCCACACTATTCCATTCTATTCCTTTCTTTCAAGAAGTTCTCAATCTGTCACACTGGCTTGATTGGAGTGGCAAAATGTCAGCTCACATTTTATTTCACCGTTCCAATCCATTCCATTCCATTCCATGCAATTCCTTGCAATTCCATTCCATTGCAATTCATTCCATTCCATTCCAATCCGTTTCATTCCTTTGCGTTCCATTCCATGTCATTGCACTCCATTCCATTCCATACCATTCCATACCATTGCATTCCTTTCCATTACATTCTATTACATTCCGTTAGCCATTACACTCCATTACTTTCCATTTCATTATATTCCATTCCATTCCATTCCATTACATTCCATTCCAGTCCATTCCATTCCATTCCATTCCATTCCATTCCATTCCATTCCATTCCGTTCCATTCCCTTCCGTTCCTTTCCATTCCATTGCACTCCATTCCATTCCATTCCATTCCATTCCATTCCATTCCATTCCATTCCATTGCTTTCCATTCCATTCCATTCCATTCCGTTCCGTTCCGTTCCATTGCACTCCATTCCATTCCATTCCATTCTATTCCATTCCATTCCTTCCCTTTCCTTTCCGTTCCATTGCACTCCATTCCATTCCATTCTATTCCATTGCATTTGACACAATTCTATTCTACTCCTTCCTTTCAAGCAGTTCTGTATCTGTCACCATGGCTGGATTGCAGTGGCACAGTGTCTGCTTACATTTTATTTCACCGTTCCATTCCTTTCCATTCCACTCAATTCCATTCCATTCCATTCCATTCCATTCCATTCCATTCCATTCCATTCCATTCCATTCTAGTCCTTTCCATTGCTCTCCATTCCATTCCATTCCATTCCATTTCACACTATTCTATTCTATTGCTTTCCTTCAACAAGGCCACAATCTGTTACACTGACTGGTTTGCTGATGAACAATGTCAGCTCATATTTTATTTCAGCGTTCCATTCCATTCCAATCCATTCCATTTCATTCCATTCCATTCCATTCTGTTCCCCTGCGCTCCATTCCATTCTGTTCAATTCCATTCCATTGCTTTGATTCCATTCCTTTCTCTTACACAATATTCTATTCTATTCTTTTAATAATTTATCAATCTGTCGCCCTTAATTGATTCCAGTGTCACAATGTCAACTCACATTTCATTTCACCATTCCATTCCATTCCATTCCATTCCATTCCATTCCATTGCACTCCATTCCGTTCCATTCCATTCCATTCCATTCCATTCCATTCCATTCCATTCCATTCCATTCCATTCCATTCCATTCCATTCCATTCCATTCCATTCCATTCCATTCCACTCCATTCAGTTCCATTCCGTTCCGTTTTGCTCCATTCTGTTCCATTCCATTCCATTCCATTCATTTCCATTCCATTTCACTCTATTCTATTTGACACTATTCTATTCTATACCTTTCTTCCAACAAGTTCTCAATATGTCACTCTGTCTGGATTGCAGTGACACAATGTCAGCTCACATTTTATTTCACCATTGCATTCCAGTCCATTCCGTTCCGTTACGTTCTGTTCCGTTGTGTTCCGTTCCATTCCATTCCATTCCATTTCGTTCCATTGCACTCCATTTCATTCCAATCTATTCCATTCCTTTCCAATCCATTCCATTCCATTCCATTCCATTCCATTCCATTCCATTCCATTCCATTCCATTCCATTCCATTGCATTCCATTCCATTCTTCCATTCCACACTATTCTATTCTATTACTTTCTTTCAACAAGTTTTCAATCTGTCACCATGGCTGGATTGCAGTGGCATAATGTCAGCTCATATTTTATTTCACCTTTTCATTCCATTCCGTTCCATTTCATTCCATTCCATTCCATTTCATTCCATTCCGTTCCATTCCATTGCATTACACTCCATTCAATTCCATTCCATTCCATTGCATTAAATTCCATTCCATTCGTTTCCATTCATTCCATTCCATTCCAAACCATTCCATTCCGTTCCATTACATTCCACACTATTCTATACTATTCCCTTCTTTCAACAAGTTTGGAATCTGTCACCCTGGTGGGATTGCCGTGGCACCATGTCAGCTCAAATTTTATTTCACTGTTCCACTCCATTCCGTTCCATTCCACTCCATTACATTACATTCCATTCTATTCCATTCTATTCCATTCCATTCCGTTCAATTGAGCTCTATTCCATTCCATTCCATTCCATTCCATTCCACTCCATTCCTTTCCCTTTGATTCCATTCCATTCCATTCAATTCCATTCCACACTATTCTATTCTATTCCTTTCTTTCAACAAATTCTCAATCTATCACACTGGATGGATTGCGGTGGCCCAATGTCAGCTCACATTTTATTTCACAGTTCCATTCCATTCCATTCCGTTCCATTCTGCTCAGTTCCATTCCATTCTGTTCTGTTCCGTTCCGTTCCGTTCCGTTCCGTTCTGTTCCATTCCATTCCATTTCACTCCACTCCATTCCATACCATACCATTCCATTCCATTCCTTTCCATTCCTTTCCGTTACTTTCTTTTCCCTTCCATTCCACTCCATTCCATTCCGTTCCATTCCATTCCATTGCACTCCATTCAGTTCCATTCCATTCCATTGCACTCCATTCGGTTCCATTCCATTCCATTCCATTCCATTCCATTCCACTCCACACTATTCTATTCCATTCCTTTCTTTCAACAAGTTCTCAATCTCTCACCCTGGCTGCATCGAAGTGACAGAATGTCAGCTCACATATTATTTCACCATTCCATTCCATTCTATTTAATTCATTCTGTTCTATTCCATTCCATTGCACTCTATTCCATTCCATTCCATTCCATTTCATTCCATTCCATTTCCTTCCATTCTGTTCTATTGCGTTCCTTTGCACTCCATTCCTTTCCACTCCATTCCATTCCATTAAATTCCATTCCATTCCTTTCCATTCCATTCCATTCCATTTCATTCCACACTATGCCATTCTATTCCTTTCTTTCAAGAAGTTCTCAATCTGTCACACTGGCTTGATTGGAGTGGCAAAATGTCAGCTCACATTTTATTTCACCGTTCCCATCCATTCCATTCCATTCCATGCTATTCCTTGCAATTCCATTCCATTGCAATTCATTCCATTCCATTCCAATCCGTTTCATTCCTTTGCGTTCCATTCCATTGCATTGCACTCCATTCCATTCCATACCATTCCATACCATTGCATTCCTTTCCATTACATTCTATTACATTCCGTTAGCCATTACACTCCATTACTTTCCTTTTCATTATATTCCATTCCATTCCATTCCATTCCATTCCATTCCATTCCATTCCGTTCCATTCCATTCCATTGCACTCCATTCCATTCCATTCCATTCCATTGCATTCCATTCCATTCCATTGCATTCCATTCCATTCCATTCCATTCCTTTCCATTGCACTCCATTCCATTCCATTCCATTCCATTCCATTCCATTCCATTCCATTCCATTCCTTCCCTTTCCTTTCCATTCCATTGCACTCCATTCCATTCCATTCCATTCCATTGCATTTGACACAATTCTATTCTACTCCTTTCTTTCAAGCAGTTCTGTATCTGTCACCCTGGCTGGATTGCAGTGGCACAGTGTCTGTTTACATTTTATTTCACCGTTCCATTCCTTTCCATTCCACTCAATTCCATTCCATTCCATTCCATTCCATTCCATTCCATTCCATTCCATTCCATTCCATATCATTTCATTCCATTCCATTCTCTTCCGTTCCATTGCTCTCCATTCCATTCCATTCCATTCCATTTCACACTATTCTGTTCTATTGCTTTCCTTCAACAAGATCTCAATCTGTTACACTGACTGGTTTGCTGATGCACAATGTCAGCTCATATTTTATTTCAGCGTTCCATTCCATTCCAATCCATTCCATTTCATTCCATTCCATTCCATTCCTTTCTCCTGCACTCCATTCCATTCTGTTCCATTCCATTCTATTGCTTTGATTCCATTCCTTTCTGTTACACTATATTCTATTCTATTCTTTCAATAATTTATCAATCTGTCGCCCTTAATTGATTCCAGTGTCACAATGTCAACTCACATTTTATTTCACCAATCCATTCCATTCCATTCCATTCCATTCTGTTCCGTTCCATTCCATTCCATTCTATTCCTTTCCATTCCATTCCATTGCACTCCATTCCGTTCCGTTCCATTCCATTCCATTCCATTCAGTTCCATTCCGTTCCGTTTTGCTCCATTCTGTTCCATTCCATTCCATTCATTTCCATTCCGTTTCACTCTATTCTATTCGACACTATTCTATTCTATACCTTTCTTCCAACAAGTTCTCAATATGTCACTCTGTCTGGATTGCAGTGACATAATGTCAGCTCACATTTTATTTCAGCATTGCATTCCAGTCCATTCCGTTCCGTTACGTTCTGTTCCGTTGTGTTCCGTTCCATTCCATTCCATTCCATTTCGTTCCATTGCACTCCATTTCATTCCTTCTATTCCATTCCATTCCAATCCACTCCATGCCATTCCATTCCATTCCATTCCATTCCATTCCATTCCATTCCATTCTTCCATTCCACACTCTTCTATTCTATTCCTTTCTTTCAACAAGTTTTCAATCTGTCACCATGGCTGGATTGCAGTGGCATAATGTCAGCTCATTTTATTTCACCTTTCCATTCCATTCCGTTCCATTTCATTCCATTCCATTCCATTTCATTCCATTCCGTTCCATTCCGTTGCATTACACTCCATTCCATTCCATTCCATTCCATTGCATTAAATTCCATTCCATTCGTTTCCATTCATTCCATTCCATTCCAAACCATTCCATTCCGTTCCATTCCATTCCACACTTTTCTATACTATTCCCTTCTTTCAACAAGTTCAGAATCTTTCACCCTGGTGGGATTGCCGTGGCACCATGTCAGCTCAAATTTTATTTCACCGTTCCACTCCATTCCGTTCCATTCCACTCCATTACATTACATTCCATTCTATTCCATTCTATTCCATTCCATTCCGTTCAGTTGAGCTCCATTCCATTCCATTCCTTTCCATTCCATTCCATACCATTCCATTCCACTCCATCTCTTTCCCTTTGATTCCATTCCATTCCATTCCGTTCAATTGAGCTCCATTCCATTCCATTCCATTCCATTCCATTCCATTCCATACCATTCCATTCCACTCCATTCCTTTCCCTTTGATTCCATTCCATTCCATTCAATTCCATTCCACACTATTCTATTCTATTCCTTTCTTTCAACAAATTCTCAGTCTATCACACTGGATGGATTGTTGTGGCCCAATGTCAGCTCACATTATATTTCACAGTTCATTCCATTCCATTCCGTTCCGTTCCGCTCAGTTCCATTCCATTCTGTTCTGGTCCGTTCCGTTCCGTTCCGTTCTGTTCCATTCCATTCCATTTCACTCCACTCCATTCCATGCCATACCATTCCATTCCATTCCTTTCCATTCCTTTCCGTTACTTTCTTTTCCCTTCCGTTCCACTCCATTCCATTCCGTTCCATTCCATTCCATTGCACTCCATTCGGTTCCATTCCATTCCATTGCACTACATTCGGTTCCATTCCATTCCATTCCATTCCATTCCATTCCATTCCATTCCATTCCTTTCCATTCCATTCCATTCCATTCAATTCCACTCAATTCCATTCCACATTGTCCTATACTATTCCTTTCTTTCAATAAGTTCCAAATCTGTCTCCCTGGCTGGATTGCGGTGGCACAATGTTAGCTCACATTATTTTTCACCATTCCATTCCATTCCATTCCATTCCATTCCATTCCGTTCCTTTCCTTTCCATTGCACTCCATTCCGTTTCATTCCATAGCTTACCGTTCCATTCATTCCATCCATTCCATTCCATTCCATTTCTCACTATTCTATTCTATTCCTTTCTTTCAACAAGTTCTCAATCTGTCACCTTTTCTGGATCACAATGGCACAATTTCAGCTTACGTTGTATATCACCATTCCATTCCATTCCATACCATTCCATTTCATTCCATTCCATTCCATTCCTTTCCATTCCATTCCGTTCCATTCCATTCCATTCCACACTATTCTATTCTACTGATTTCCTTCAACAAGTTCTCAATCTGTCATCCTGGCTGGATTGCAGTTGCGCAATATCTGCTCATATTTTATTTCACCATTCTCTCCCATTCCATTCCTTTCCATTCCACTCTATTCCATTCCATTCCATTTCATTCTATACATTTCCATTCCATTCCATTTCACTCCATTCTATTCCGTTTCTTACCATTCCATTCCATTCCATTCCATTCCATTCCATTCCATACCAATCCATTCCATTCCATTCCGTTCTATTTCATTCCATTCCGTTCCATTTCGTTCCATTGCACTTCATTACGTTCGATAACATTCCATTGTGTTCCATTCCAGTCCATTCTATTCCGTCGTATTCCATTTTATTCCATTCCATTCTGTTCCATTGCAATCCATTCCGTTCCATTTCGTTCCATTGCATTAAATTCCATTCCATGCGGTTCCCTTCATTCCCTTCCATTCCATTACTTTCCATTCCATTCCATTCCATACCACACAATTCTATACTATTCCTTTCTTTTAACAAGTTCGGAATCTGTCACCCTTGCTGGATTGCAGTGGCACAATGTCAGCTGACATTTATTTCACCATTCCATTCCATTCCATTCCATTCCATTCCATTCCATTCCATTCCATTCCATTCCATTCCATTCCGTTCCATTGCACTCCATTCCATTCCATTCCATTCCCTTCCATTCCATTCCATTCCATTCCACACTCTTCTGTTCCATTCCCTTCTTTCAACAAGTTCTCAATCTATCACCCTGGCTGGATTGCGTGGCACAAGGTAAGCTCGCATTTTATTTCAATGTTCAATTCGATTCCATTCTATGCCATGCCATTCCATTCCATTCCATTCCGTTCATTTCCGTTCTATTCCATTCCCTTCCATTCAATTCAATTCCATTCCATTCCATTCCCATCCATTCCTCACTATTCTATTCTATTCCTTTCTTCCAAAAAGTTCTGAATCTGACACCCTGGATGGATTGCAGTGGCTCAAATTCAGCTCAAATTTTATTTCCCCATTCCATTCCATTCTATTCCATTCCAATCCATTCCATTCGATTCCATTCCATTCCATTCCATTCCATTACATTACATTCCACATTCTTCTATTCTATTCTATTCCATTCTTTCAAAAAGTTCTCAATCTGTACCCTGGCTGATTTTAATTGTCACAATGTCAGCTCATATTTTATTTCACCATTGCAATCCATCCCATTAAATTCCATTCCATTCCATTTCATTTCATTAAATTCCTTTCCATTCCATTCCATTGCACTCCATTTCATTCCATTCCATTCCATTCCATTCCATTCCATTCCATTCCATTCCACACTATTCTATTCTATTCCTTTCTTACAATAAATTCTCAATCTGTCACCCTGGCTGGATTGCAATTCCTCAGTGTCAGCTCACATTTTATTTCACAATTCCATTCCATTCCTTTCCATTCCATTCCATTTTATTCCTTTCCGTTCCATTCCCTACCATTGCACCCCTTCAATTTGATTCAATTACAATCAATTCCATTCTATTATTTTCCATTCCATTCCTCACTATTCTATTCTATTCCTTTCTTTCAACAACTTCTCATTCTGTCCCTCTGGCTGGAATTCAGGTGCACATTATCAGCTCACAGTTTATTTCACCATTCCATTCCATTCCATTCCACTCCAATCCATTCCATTCCATTCCTTTCCATTCCATTCAATTCAATTCCATTCCATTCCATTCCACTCCACTCCATTTGATTCCATTCCTTTCCATTCCATTCCATTCCATTCCATTCATTTTCATTCCACTCCATTCCATTCCGATCCATAGCAATACATTACTTTCCATTCCATTACATTCCCTTCCATTCCCTTCCAATCAATTCCACTCCAATCCATTCCATTCTACTCTATTTCATTCCATTACGTTCCATTACATTCCACTCCACTCCATGCAATTCCACACTCTTCTATCCTATTCCTTTCTTTAAACAAGTTCTAAATCTCCCACCCTGGCTGGATTGCAGTGGCACAATATCAGCTCACATTTTATTTCACCTTTCCATTCCATTCCATTTCTTTCCACTCCATTCAATTCCATTCCTTTCCATTGCACACTATTCTATTCTATTCTATTCTATTCTATTCTATTCTATTCTATTCTATTCTATTCTATTCTATATTCTTTTCCTTAAACAAGTTCTCAATCTGTCACCCTGGCAGTATTGCAATGGCACCATGTCAGCTCACATTTTATTTCACCGTTACATTCCATTCCACTCCATTTCACTCCATTCCATTCCATTCCATTCCATTCCATTCCATTCCATTCCATTCCATTCTATTCCGTTCCTTTCCATTCGGTTCCATTGCATTCCATCCCATTCCATTCCATTCCACACAATACTATTCTATTCCTTTCTTTCACCAAGTTCTCAGTATGTCACCCTGGCTGAATTGCAGTGGCACCGTGTCAGCGCACATATTATTTCACCATTTCATTCCATTCCATTCCATTCCATTCCATTCCATTCCATTCCATTAGTTTCCATTCCATTCCAAATTATTCTATTCTTTTCCTGTCTTTCAACAATTTCTCAGTCTCTAAACCTGGCTGGATTGCAGTGGCACAAAATCAGCTCAAACTTGATTTCACCGTTCCATTCCATTCCATTCCACTCCGTTCTTTTCCATTCCATTCCTCAATAGTCTATTCTATTCATTTGTTTCAACAAGCTCTCAATATGTCAACCTGGTTGGATTGCAGTGGCACAATATCAGCTCACATTTTATTTCACCGATTCATTCCATTCCATTGAATTCCATTCCATCCCATTCCATTCCATTTCATTGCATTCTGTTCCATTCCATTCCATTGCACTCCATTCCATCCTATACCATTCCGTTCCTTTCCATTCCATTACAAACTATTTTATTCTATTCCTTTGTTTCAACATTTTCTCAGTCTGTTACCCTGGCTGGTTTGCAGTGGCAGAATGTCAACTCACGTTTTATTTCACCGTTCCATTCCATTCCATTCCATTCCATTCCATTCCATTCCTTTCCATTTCATTCCATTCCGTTCTATTGAACTCCATTCCATCCAGTTCCATTCCATTCCATAACATTCCATTCCATTCCATTCCTTTCCATTCCACTGCACTCCATTCCATTCCCATTCCATTCCATTCCATTCCATTGCACTCCTTTCCATTCATTGCATTCCCATCCATTCCACACTATTCTATTCTATTCCTTTCTTTGAAGAAGATCTCAATCTGTCACCATGGCTGGATTACATTGGCACAATGTCAGCTCACATTTTATTTCACCATTGTATTCCATTCCATTCTATTCCATTCCATTCTATTTCATTCCATTCCATTCCATTTCATTCCATTCCATTCCATTCCATTCCATTCCATTCCATTCCATTGCATTGTATTCCATTCCATTCCATTGCACTCCTTTCCATTCATTGCATTCCCATCCATTCCACACTATTCTATTCTATTCCTTTCTTTGAAGAAGATCTCAATCTGTCACCATGGCTGGATTACATTGGCACAATGTCAGCTCACATTTTATTTCACCATTGTATTCCATTCCATTCTATTCCATTCCATTCTATTTCATTCCATTCCATTCCATTTCATTCCATTCCATTCCATTCCATTCCATTCCATTCCATTGCATTGTATTCCATTCCCTTCCATTTCATTCCATTCCATTCCATTCCATTCCATTGCACTCCATTCCATTCCATTCCATGCCGTTCCATTCAATTCTATTCCATTCCACTCCATTATGTTCCTTTGCAATCCATTCTGTTCCTTTCTGTTGCATTACGTTCCATTGCACTCCATTCCGTTCAATTCCATTCCATTCCATTCCATTCCATTCCATTCCACACTATTCTATTCTATTCCTTTCTTTCAATAAGTTTTCAATCTGTCACCCTGGCTGGATTGCAGTGGCACAATGTCTGCTCACATATTATTTCGCCATTTAATTCCATTCCATGCCATACCGTTCCATTCCATTCCATTCCCTTCAATTTCATTTTATTCCGTTACGTTCCATTCCTTTCCATTGCACTCCAGTCCATTCTATTACATTCCAATACGTTCCAATCCGTTCCATTCCATTCCATTCCATTCCACACTATTCTATTCTATTCCTTTCTTTCAACAAGTTCTGAATCTGCAACCCTTGCTGGATTGCAGTGGCACAATGTCAGCTCACATTTTATTTCACCATTCCATTTCATTCCATTCCATTCCTTTCCATTCTATTCCATTCCATTCCATTTCATTCCATTCCATTCCATTCTGTTTCATGGCATTCCATTCCATTCTATTCCATTCCATTCCATTCCACAATATTCTATTCTATTCCTTTCATCAAGTTCTCAATGTTGCACCCTGGCTAGATTGCAATGGCACAATGTCAGCTCACATTTTATTTCACCGTTTCTTTCCATTCCATTCCATTCCATTTCATTCCAATCAATTCCGTTCATTACCTTCAATTCCGTTCAATTTCCTTCAATTCCATTCAATTCTGTTCCATTCCATTGCATTCCATTCCATTCCATTCCATTCCGTTCCATTCCGTTCCATTCCATTCCATTCCACTCCATTCCATTCCATTCCATTCTATTCCATTCCACTCCACACTATTCTATTCCATTCCTTTCTTCCAACAAGTTCTCAATCTCTCACCCTGGCTGCATCACAGTGACAGAATATCAGCTCACATATTATTTCACCATTCCATTCCATTCTATTTAATTCATTCTGTTCCATTCCATTCCATTGCACTCTATTCCATTCCATTCCATTCCATTTCTTTCCATTCCATTTCCTTCCATTCTGTTCTATTGCGTTCCTTTGCACTCCATTCCTTTCCACTCCATTCCATTCCATTAAATTCCATTCCATTCCTTTCCATTCCATTCCATTCCATTTCATTCCACACTATTCCATTCTATTCCTTTCTTTCAAGAAGTTCTCAATCTGTCACACTGGCTTGATTGGAGTGGCAAAATGTCAGCTCACATTTTATTTCACCATTCCAATCCATTCCATTCCATTCCATGCTATTCCTTGCAATTCCATTCCATTGCAATTCATTCCATTCCATTCGAATCCATTTCATTCCTTTGCGTTCCATTCCATTCCATTGCACTCCATTCCATTCCATACTATTCCATACCATTGCATTCCTTTCCATTACATTCTATTACATTCCGTTAGCCATTATACTCCACTACTTTCCATTTCATTATATTCCATTCCATTCCATTACATTCCTTTCCATTACATTCCGTTCCATTACATTCCATTCCATTCCATTCCATTCCATTCCATTCCATTCCATTCCGTTCCTTTCCATTCCATTGCATTCCATTCCATTCCATTCCATTCCATTCCATTCCATTCCATTCCATTCCATTCCATTGCATTCCATTCCATTCCATTCCATTCCTTTCCATTGCACTCCATTCCATTCCATTCCATTCCATTCCATTCCATTCCATTCCATTCCTTCCCTTTCCTTTACGTTCCATTGCACTCCATTCCATTCCATTCCATTCCATTGCATTTGACACAATTCTATTCTACTCCTTTCTTTCAAGCAGTTCTGTATCTGTCACCCTGGCTGGATTGCAGTGGCACAGTGTCTGCTTACATTTTATTTCACCGTTCCATTCCTTTCCATTACACTCAATTCCATTCCATTCCATTCCATTCCATTCCATTCCATTCCATTCCATTCCATATCATTTCATTCCATTCCATTCTAGTCCGTTCCATTGCTCTCCATTCCATTCCATTCCATTTCACACTATTCTATTCTATTGCTTTCCTTCAACAAGATCTCAATCTGTTACACTGACTGGTTTGCTGATGCACAATGTCAGCTCATATTTTATTTCAGCATTCCATTCCATTTCAATCCATTCCATTTCATTCCATTCCATTCCATTCTGTTCCCCTGCGCTCCATTCCATTCTGTTCAATTCCATTCCATTGCTTTGATTCCATTCCTTTCTGTTACACAATATTCTATTCTATTCTTTCAATAATTTATCTATCTGTCGCCCTTAATTGATTCCAGTGTCACAATGTCAACTCACATTTTATTTCACCATTCCATTCCATTCCATTCCATTCTGTTCCGTTCCATTCCATTCCATTCTATTCTGTTCCATTCCATTCCATTGCACTCCTTTCCGTTCCATTCCATTCCATTCCATTCCATTCAGTTCCATTCCGTTCCCTTTTGCTCCATTCTGTTCCATTCCATTCCATTCATTTCCATTCCGTTTCACTCTATTCTATTTGACACTATTCTATTCTATACCTTTCCTCCAACAAGTTCTCAATATGTCACTCTGTCTGGATTGCAGTGACATAATGTCAGCTCACATTTTATTTCACCATTGCATTCCAGTCCATTCCGTTCCGTTACGTTCTGTTCCGTTGTGTTGCGTTCCATTCCATTCCATTCCATTTCGTTCCATTGCACTGCATTTCATTCCAATCTATTCCATTCCATTCCAATCCATTCCATTCCATTCCATTCTTCCATTCCACACTATTCTATTCTATTCCTTTCTTTCAACATGTTTTCAATCTGTCACCATGGCTGGATTGCAGTGGCATAATGTCAGCTCACATTTTCTTTCACCTTTCCATTCCATTCCGTTCCATTTCATTCCATTCCATTCCATTTCATTCCATTCCGTTCCATTCCGTTGCATTACACTCCATTCAATTCCATTCCATTCCATTGCATTAAATTCCATTCCATTCGTTTCCATTCATTCCATTCCATTCCAAACCATTCCATTCCGTTCCATTACATTCCAAACTATTCTATACTATTCCCTTCTTTCAACAAGTTCGGAATCTGTCACCCTGGTGGGAATGCCGTGGCACCATGTCAGCTCAAATTTTATTTCACCGTTCCACTCCATTCCATTCCATTCCACTCCATTATATTACATTTCATTCTATTCCATTCTATTCCATTCCATTCCGTTCAATTGAGCTCCATTCCGTTCCATTCCATTCCATTCCATTCCATTCCATTCCATACCATTCCACTCCATTCCTTTCCCTTTGATTCCATTCCATTCCATTCAATTCCATTCCACACTATTCTATTCTATTCCTTTCTTTCAACAAATTCTCAATCTATCACACTGGATGGATTGCGGTGGCCCAATGTCAGCTCACATTTTATTTCACAGTTCCATTCCATTCCATTCCGTTCCGTTCCGCTCAGTTCCATTCCGTTCTGTTCTGTTCCGTTCAGTTCCGTTCTGTTCCATTCCATTCCATTTCACTCCACTCCATTCCATACCATACCATTCCATTCCATTCCTTTCCGTTACTTTCTTTTCCCTTCCGTTCCACTCCATTCCATTCCGTTCCATTCCATTCCATTGCAATCCATTGGGTTCCATTCCATTCCATTGCACTCCATTCGGTTCCACTCCTTTCCATTCCTTTCCATTCCATTCCATTCCATTCCATTCCTTGCCATTCCAATCCATTCCATTCAATTCCACTCAATTCCATTCCACATTGTCCTATACTATTCGTTTCTTTCAATAAGTTCCAAATCTGTCTCCCTGGCTGGATTGCGGTGGCACAATGTTAGCTCACATTATTTTTCACCAATCCATTCCATTCCATTCCATTCCATTCCATTCCATTCCATTCCATTCCATTCCATTCCATTCCATTCCGTTCCTTTCCATTCCATTGCACTCCATTCCGTTTCATTCCATACCTTACCGTTCCATTCATTCCATCCATTCCATTCCATTCCATTTCTCACTATTCTATTCTATTCCTTTCTTTCAACAATTTCTCAATCTGTCACCTTTGCTGGATTGCAATGGCACAATTTCAGCTTACGTTGTATTTCACCATTCCATTCCATTCCATACCGTTCCATTTCATTCCATTCCATTCCATTCCGTTCCATTCCATTCCATTCCACACTGTTCTATTCTACTGATTTCCTTCAACAAGTTCTCAATCTGTTATCCTGGCTGGATTGCAGTTGCACAATATCTGCTCATATTTTATTTCACCATTCCCTTCCATTCCATTCCTTTCCATTCCACTCTATTCCATTCCATTCCATTTCATTCTATACCTTTCCATTCCTTTCCATTTCACTCCATTCTATTCCGTTTCATTCCATTCCATTCCATTCCATTCCATTCCATTCCATTCCATTCCATTCCTTTCCATTCCATTCCATTCCATTCCATTCCATTCCATTCCATTCCTTTCCATTCCATTCCTTTCCATTCTATTTCTTTCCATTACGTTCCATTCCATTCCATTGCACTGCATTCTGTTCCATTCCATTCCTTTCCTATCCATTCCATTCCACATTATTCTATTCTATTCCTTTCTTTCAACAAGTTTTCAATCTTTCACCATGGCTGGGTTGCATTTGCACAATATCAGCTCACATTTTATTTCACCTTTCCATTCCATTCCATTCCACTCCATTCCATTTCATTTAAATCAATTCCTTTCCACTGTATTTCATTGAACTCCATTCCATACCATTCCATTCCATTCCATTCCACACTATTCTGTTCCATTCCTTTCTTTCAGCAATTTCTCAATCTGTCACAGTGGCTAGATTGCTTTAGCACAATGTCAGCTCACATTTTATTTCACCGTTCCATTCCATTCCATTCCATTCCATACCAATCCATTCCATTCCATTCTGTTCCATTTCATTCCATTCCGTTCCATTTCGTTCCATTGCACTTCATTACGTTCGATAACATTCCATTGTGTTCCATTCCAGTCCATTCTATTCCGTCGTATTCCATTTTATTCCATTCCATTCTGTTCCATTGCAATCCATTCCGTTCCATCTCGTTCCATTGCATTAAATTCCATTCCATGCGGTTCCCTTCGTTCCCTTCCATTCCATTCTTTCCATTACATTCCATTCCTTTCCATTACATTCCATTCCATACCACACAATTCTATACTATTCCTTTCTTTTAAGAAGTTCGGAATCTGTCACCCTTGCTGGATTGCAGTGGCACAATGTCAGCTGACATTTATTTCACCATTCCATTCCATTCCATTCCATTCCATTCCAATTCTATCCATTTCATTCCATTCCATTTCATTCCATTAAAATCCATTCTGTTCCATTGCACTCCATTCAATTCCATTCCATTCCATTCCATTCCATTCCATTCCATTCCATTCCATTCTGCACTATTCTATTCTATTCTATTCTTTCAACATGTTCTCAATCTGTCACACTGGCTGCATTACAGTGACACACTGTCAGCTCACATTTTGTTTCACCGTTCTATTCCATTCCATTCCATTCCATTCCATTCCATTCCTTTCCATTCCATTCCGTTTCGTTCCGTTCCGTTCCATTCCATTCCATTGCACTCCATTTTCCATTCCATTCCATTTCAGTCCCTTCTGTTCCACTCCATTCCCTTCCATTCCATTCCATTTCATTCCATTCCATGCCATTCCATTCCGTTGCATTCCATTCCATTCCTTTCAATTCCATTCAATTACATTACATTCCACTCTATTCTATTCTATTCCTTTCTTTCAACAAGTTCTGAATCTCTCAACCTGGCTGGATTGCACTGGCACAATGTCAGCTCACATTTTATTTCACCATTCCATTCCACTCCATTCCATTCCATCCATTTCATTCCATTCCATTCCGTTGCATTCCATTCCATTCCATTCCATTCCATTCCACTCCTTTCCTTTGCACACCATTCCATTCCATTCCATTCCATTCCATTCCAAATTTCCAATCCATTCCATTCCATTCCAGTCTACACTATTCTCTTCTATTCCTTTCTTTCATCCTGTACTCAATCTGTCACCCTGACTGCATTGCAGTGGCAGAATGTCAGCTCACATTTTATTTCACCTTTCCAGCTCATTCCATTCCATTTGGTTCAATTCCATACCGTTGCACTCCATTCTGTTCCATTCCATTCCATTCCATTCCATTCCATTCCATTCCTTTCCATTCCATTCAATTGCATTTCGTTCCATTCCATTCCATTCCATTGCAATCCATTCCTTTCCATTCTTTTCCATTCCATTCCATTCAATTCCATTCCATTCCATTTCGTTCCATTCCTTTCCATTGCACTCAATTCCTTCCATTGCATTCCATTCCAATCCATTCCATTCCATTCCACGCTATTCTATACTATTCCTTTCTTTCAACATGTTCTCAATCTGTCACCTTGGCTGGATTTCCATGGCACAATATCAGCTCACATATTATTTCACCGTTCCATTCCATTCCATTCCACTCCATTCCTTGCCATTCCATTCCATTCCATTCCATTCATTTCATTCCATTCCATTCCATTCCATTCATTTCATTCCATTCCATTCCATTCCATTCCATTCATTTCATTCCATTCCATTCCAATCCGTTCCATTGCTCTCCATTCCAATGCGTTCTGTTCCGTTCCGTTCCGTTCCCATCCATTCCATTCCATTTCGATCCATTCCACTCCATTCCATTCCATTCCACTCCATTCCATTCCATTACACTCCATTCCATTCCTTTCGATTCCATTCCATTCCACACGATTCTATTCTATTCCTTTCTTTCAACAAGTTCTCAATCTGTCACCATGGCAAGATTATAGTGGCACAATGTCAGCTGACATGTTATTTCACCGTTCCATTCCATTAAATTCCATTCCATTCCCTTCCATTTCGTTCCGTATCATTCGATTCCATTCCATTTCATTCCATTGAACTCCATTCCATTCCATTCCATTCCATTCCATTCCATTCCATTCCGCTGCGTTCAGTTCCATTCCATTCCATTTTCTTCCATTCCATTCATTCCATTCCATTCCATTCCACACTATTCTATTCTATTCCTTTCTTTCAGCAAGTTCTCAATCTTTCACCCTGGCTTGATTGCAGTGGCACAATGTCAGCTCACATTTTATTTCCCCTTTCCATTCCATTCCATTGCATTCTATTCCATTCTCTTCCATTCCGTTCCATTGCACTCCATTCCTTTCCATTCCATTCCATTCTGTTCCATTTCACTCTATTCCATTCCACCCCATTCCATTCCTTTAAATTCCATTCCATTGCAATCAATTCCGTTCCTTTCCACACTATACTATATTATTCCTTTCTTTCAACAAGTTCTGAAACTGTCACCGTGGCTGGATTTCAGTGACACAATGTTATCTCACATTATACTTCACAATTCCATTGCATTCCATTCCATTACATTCCGTTCCATTCTGTTCCATTGCACTCCATTCCATTCCATTCCATTCCATTCCATTCCATACCATTCCATTCCACTCCATTCCATTCCCTTTGATTCCATTCCATTCCATTCGATTCCATTCCACACTATTCTATTCTATTCCTTTCTTTCAACAAATTCTCAATCTATCACAATGGATGGATTGCAGTGGTCCAATGTCAGCTCACATTTTATTTCACAGTTTCATTCCATTCCATTCCGTTCCATTCCACTCAGTTCCATTCCGTTCTGTTTGTTCTGTTCCATTCCATTCCATTCCATTCCATTCCATTCCATTCCATTCCATTTCACTCCCCTCCATTCCATACCATTTCATTCCATTCCATTCCATTCCATTCCTTTCCGTTACTTTCGGTTCCCTTCTGTTCCATTCCATTCCATTCGGTTCCATTCCATTCCATTGCACTCCATTCGGTTCCATTCCTTTAAATTCTATTCCATTCCATTCTATTCCATTCCATTCTATTCCTTGCAATTCCATTCAATTCCATTCAATTCCATTCCACATTATCCTATACTATTCCTTTCTTTCAATAAGTTCCAAATCTGTCTCCCTGCCTGGATTGCAGTTGCACAGTGTTAGCTCACATTATTTTTCACCAATCCATTCCATTCCATTCCGTTCCATTTGATTCCATTCCGTTCCATTCCATTCCATTCCTTTCCATTCCATTGCACTCCATTCCGTTTCATTCCATTCCTTACCATTCCATTCCATTCCATCCATTCCATTCCATTCCATTCCATTCCATTCCATTCCATTCCATTTCTCACTATTCTATTCTATTCCTTTCTGTCAACAAGTTCTCAATCTGTCACCTTTGCTGGATTGCAATGGCGCAATTTCAGCTCACGTTGTATTTCGCCGTTCCATTCCATTCTATACCATTCCATTCCATTCTATTCCATTCCATTCCATTCCATTCCATTCCACTCTATTCTATTCTACTGCTTTCCTTTAACAAGTTCTCAATCTGTCACCCTGGCTGTATTGCAGTTGCACAATATCTGCTCACATTTTATTTCACCATTCCCTTCCATTCCATTCCTTTCCATTCCACTCTATTCCATTCCATTCCATTTCATTCTATACCTTTCCATTCCATTCCATTTCACTCCATTCCATTCCGTTTCATTCCATTCCATTCCACTCCATTCCATTCCGTTTCATTCCATTCCATTCCATTGCATTCCATTCCACTCCATTCCGTTTCATTCCATTCCATTCCATTCCATTCCATTCCATTCCACACTATTCTATTCCACTCCTTTCCTTCATCAAGATCTCAATCTGTCACCCTGGCTGGATTAGAGATGCACAATGACAGCTCACATTTTCTTTCACCATTCCATTCCATTCCATTCCATTCCATTCCATTCCATTCCATTCCATTCCATTCCGTTGCATTGCACTCCATTCCATTCCATTCCATTGATTCCATTCCATTCCATTCCACACTATTCTATTCTAATCCTTTCTTTCTGTAAGTTCTCAATCTGTCACCTTTAATGGATTCCAGTGGCAAAATATCAGCTCACACTTTATTTCACCGTTCCTTTGCATTCCATTCCATTCGTTTCCATTCCATTCCATTCCATTTCATTCCATTTCATTCCATTCCATTCCATTCCATTCCATTCCATTCCTTTCCATTCTATTTCTTTCCATTACGTTCCATTCCATTCCGTTGCACTACATTCTGTTCCATTCCATTCCTTTCCAATCCATTCCATTCCATTCCATTCCACACTATTCTATTCTATTCCTTTCTTTCAACAAGTTTTCAATCTTTCACCATGGCTGGATTGCATTTGCACAATGTCGGCTCACAT
The DNA here is from genome assembly GCF_006542625.1 of Nomascus leucogenys. Taxonomy (NCBI): domain Eukaryota; kingdom Metazoa; phylum Chordata; class Mammalia; order Primates; family Hylobatidae; genus Nomascus; species Nomascus leucogenys. Next base: position 70,656 of record NW_022097111.1, on the reverse strand, counting down.
TTTATTTCACCTTTCCATTCCATTCCATTCCACTCCATTCCATTTCATTTAAATCAATTCCTTTCCACTCTATTTCATTGAACTCCATTCCATACCATTCTATTCCATTCCATTCCATTCCATTCCATTCCATGCCATTCCATTCCATTCCATTCCACACTATTCTGTTCCTTTCCTTTCTTTCAGCAAGTTCTCAATCTGTCACAGTGGCTGGATTGCTTAGCACAATGTCAGCTCACATTTTATTTCACCGTTCCATTCCATTCCATTCCATACCAATCCATTCCATTCCATTCCGTGCCATTTCATTCCATTCCGTTCCATTTCATTCCATTGCACTTCATTATTTTCGATAACATTCCATTCCATTTGGTTCCATTCCTTTCCATTCCATTCCATTGTATTCCATTCAATTTCTTTCCATTCCTTTCCAATGCATTGCCTTCCATTCCATTCCATTCCCTTCCATTGCATTCCAGTCAGTTCCATAACATTCCATTCCATTCAATTCCAATCTACTCTCCTCCAGTCCACTTCTCTCCGTTCCACTGCATTCCATTTTTTCACATTCACTTCCATTGCAGTCCAATACGTTCCAATCCATTCCATTCCATTTAATTCCATTCCATTCCATTGTATTCCTTTCCATTCCTTTCCATTTCCCTCCATTCCTCCCCACTCCAATCCCATCCTTTCTTTTCTTTCCAGACCACTGCACTCCTCTGCACTTTATTCCATTCCATTGGGTTCCATTCCTTTCCATTCATTCCATTCCATTCCATTCCATTCCATTCCATTTCATTCCATTCCATTCCATTCCATTCCATTTCATTCCATTCCATTCCATTCCATTCCATTTCATTCCATTCCATTCCATTCCATTCCATTTCATTCCATTCCATTCCTTTCCATTCCATTCCATTCCATTTCATTCCATTCCATTCCTTTCCACTCCATTCCATTCCATTCCATCCCTTTCCATTCCATTCCACTCCCCTCCACGCAACTCCACTCCAATCTGCCACATTCCATTCCACTTCATTTCATTCCATTCTATTCCATTCATTCCATTCTGTTTCATTCCATTCAATTCCATTCCAATCCATTAGCTTCCTTTCCATTCCTTCCCATTTCATGCCATTCTATTCCCCTGCATGCAACTCCACTCCAATCCACTGCATTCCATTCCATTCCATTCCATTCCACTTTCATCCAATCTAGTCTCCTCCCTTCCCCTCCACTCCACTCCACTCCATTCCATTCCTTCAAATTCCACTCCACTCCAGCACACTCTACTCCATTCCGTTCATTTCCAATACACTTCAATCCACTCGAATCCATTCCATTACATTATTTTCCTTTTCATTCTGTTCCATTGTATTCCATTCCATTCCATTACTTTCCATTCAATTCCATTCTACTGCAATCCACTCCATTCCAATCCAGGGCATTCCATTCCATTCCACCCCATTCCATTGCATTTCATTCCATTCAATTCCACTCCACTCCAATACCTCCTTTCTTCTCCCTTCTTCTACACTACACTCCAATGCACGTTTTTCCACTTGTTCCATTCCATTCCATTCCATATTTCCCACTTGATCCATTCCACTCCACTCCAATCCAGTCCTTTCCATTCCATTCAATTCAAACCCACTCTTCTGCACTCTACTCTGTGCACACCACTGCATTCCTTTCCTTCCCCTTCGCCTTCTTTCCAATCCACTCCATTCAATTCCATTCCATTGCATTCCATTCCATTTCATAACATTGCATTCCACTGCATTTCACTCACCTCCACTCCCTTCCTTTCTTCTCCATTCTACTCCACTGCAATTTTTTCCATTCAATTCCATTCCATTGCATTCCATTCCGTTCCATTTTGTACCATTCCATTTCTTTCCATTTCATTGCATTCCGTTTCATTCCATTCCATTCCATTACATTACATTACATTCCACTCCTTTCCATTCCATTCCATATTTCCCACTTGATCCACTCCACTCCACTCCAATCCTTTCCTTTCCATTGCATTCAATTCAAATCCTTTTTTCTGCACTCTACTCTCTGCACACCACTGCATTCCTTTGCTTCTCCTTCACATCCTTTCCAATCTACTCCATTCAATTCCATTCCATTGCATTCCATTCCATTTCATTCCACTCCATTCCACTCAACTCCGCTCCCTTCTTTCTTCTCCATTCTACACCAATGCACTTTTTTCGATTCCATTCCATTCCATTCCAATGCATTCCATTCCATTCCTTTCCATTCCATTCCATTCCATATCATTCCATTCCATTCCATTCTTTTAAACTGGAATCAACTCGATTCCACTCCAATCCATTCCATTCCCTTCCATTTCATTCAAACCCATTTTTCTCCACTCCATTCCTCTCCACTCTACTGCTTTCCATTCCTTCCATTTCACCTGCAATCCCATCAAGCCCATTCCATTCCATTCCATTGCATTCCTTTCCATTCCATTCCATTCCATTCCACTACGCTCCATTACAATCCACTCCACTCCATTCTTTCTTCTGCATTCCACTGCACTGCACTCACTCTACTAAAGTTTTTTATATTCATTCCATTCCATTGCATTCCATTCCATTCCATTCCTTTCCATTCCATTGCATTCCATTTTATTCCGTTGCCTTCCATGTCATTCCATTCCTTTCCATTCCCTTCCTTTCCATTACATTCCTTTCCGTAACATTCCGTTCCATTCAATCCAAATCTACTCTTCTCCACTCCACTTCTCTCCACTCCACTGCATTCCATTTTTTCCTATTCGCCTCCATTGCTGTCTTAAATGTTCCATTCCATTCCATTCCATTCCATTCTATTCCATTCCATTCCACTCCATTCCCCTCCACTCCACTCCCTTCCTTTCTTTTCCTTTCCACTCCACTCCACTCCAGTGCACTTTATTCCATTCCCTTGAATTCCATTCCATTCATTCCATTCCGTTTTGTTCCATTCCATTCCATTCCATTTCATTCCATTCTGTTCCATTCCATTCCATTGCATCCCATTCCATTCCATTCCCCTCCATGCAACTCCACTCCAATTCACTACATTCCATGCCACGCCATTTCATTCCATTCCATTCCATTCATTCCATTCTGTTTCATTCCATTCCATTCCATTCCATTCCATTCCATTCCATTCCATTCCATTCCATTGCCTTCCATTTCATTCCATTCCATCCCCTTCCCTTCCATTCCATTCCATTCCATTCAATTCCTTAACATTGCGTTCCATTCAATTGAAATCTGCTCTTCTGCACTCCACTTATCTACACTCCACTGCATTCCATTTTTTCCTATTCACTTCCCTTGCAGTCCAATATTTTCGATTCCATTCCATTCCATTCCATTCCATTCCACTCCATTCCCCTCCACTCTACTCCCTTCCTTTCTTTTCTGTTCCACTCCACTGCACTCCACTGCTCTTTATTCCATTCCATTGCATTCCGTTCCATTTTGTTCATTCCATTCAGATTCATTCCATTCCATTCCATTCCATTCCATTCCATCCCATTCCATCCCATTCCATTGCATTCCATTCATCTCCACACAACTCGACTCCAATTCACTTCATTCCATTCCACTCCATTTCATTACATTCTATTCCATTCCTTCCATTCCCTTTCATTCCTTTCCATTCCATCACATTTCATGCCATTCCATTCCCCTCAATGCAACTCCACTCCAATCCACTGCATTCCATTCCATTGCATTCCATTCCATTCTATTCCATTCCATTCCATTCCATTCCACTTGCAACCAATCTACTCCCCTCCATTCCCCTCCACTCCTCTCCGCTCCTTTCCATTACTTCCCAATCCACTCCAGTCCAACACACTCATGTCTATTCCATTCATTTCCAATACACTGCACTGCACTCCATGCCATTCCATTCCATCAGTTTGTTTTTCTTTCCATTCCATTGTATTCTACTCCATACCATTGCTTTCTGTTCCATTCCATTCTTCTCCAATCCACTCCACTCCAATCCACAGCATTCCATTCCTTTCAATCCCATTCTATTGTATTCCATTCCGTTGAATTCAAATCCATTATTCTCCACTCCACTCCTCTCCACTCCACTGCATTCCATTGCTTCCCATTGGCCTCCGTTTCAGTACAATCCATTCCAATCCCTTCCATTCCATTTGATTCCACTCCATTGCTTTCCTCTGTACTCCCTTCCTTTCTTACCCATTCCACTCCACAACACCCCACTGCACTTTTTTCTATTCTATCCCCTTCCATTCCATTCCATTCCATTTCTTTCTATTCCATTCATTTCCATTCAATTCCATTCTATTCCTTTCCAATCCATGCCATTCAATTCCATTCTTTTCCAGTAGAATCCACTCCACTCCACTCCAATCCATTCCATTCCTTTCATTCCATTGAAATCCACTCTTCTCCTCTCCACTCCAATCCATTCCATTCCTTTCATTCGATTTAAATCCACTCTTCTCCTCTCCACTCCTCTCCATCCATTGAATTACATTCCGTCCCATTCCCTCCATTCCAGTCCAATCAATTCCCTTCCATTTCATTCCATTCCACTCCATTCCATTCCATTCGTTTCCGCTAGATTCCACTCCACTCCTCTCAATTCCATTCCATTCCATTCCAGTGATTTCAAGTTCACTCTTCACCACTACACTCCTCTCCACCTCACTGCATTCCATTCCTTAGCATTCACCTGCATTCCTGTCTACTCCATTCCATTCCATTCCATTCCTTTACACTGCATTCCATTCTATTCCATTGCACTCCTTTCCATTCCACTCCACTCCAATATATTACTTTATTTTCCATTCCAATTGACTACACTCCACTGCACGTTTTTATATTCATTCCATTCCATTCCATTCAATCCACTCTTCTGCACTCCACTCCTCCCCACACCCCTGCATTCCGTTCCTTCCCTTTCACCTGAAGTCCAATGTCCTCCATTCCAATCTATTCCATTCCATTCCATTCCATTCCATTCCATTCCATTCCATTCCATTCCATTCCATTCCAGTCAACTCCAATCCACTCCACTACACTCCATTCCGTTCTTCTCCATTCCACTCCACTACACTCCACTGAACGTTTTTATATTCATTCGATTCTTTTCCATTACATTCCATTCCGTTCAATTCAAATCAACCCTTCTGCTCTCCACTCCTCTCCACACCACTGCATTCAATTCCTTCTCATTTGCCTCCATTCCAATCCACTCCATTCCATTCCATTCGGTTCCATTCCATTCAATTCCATTTCATTCCATTCCATTCCACTCCCCTCCATTCCAAACCATTCCACTCCGTTCTTTTCTTCTCCATTCCACTCCACTACAGTCCAATACAGTTATTCCAGTCATTCCATTCCATTCCATTCCATTCCATTCCATTCCATTCCATTCCATTCCATTCCACACTATTCTATTCTCTTCCTTTCTTTCAACAAGTTCTCAATCTATCTCCCTGGCTCAATTGCAGTGGCACAATATCAGCTCACATTTTTTTCACCGTTCCATTCCATTCCATTCCATTCCACGACATTCCATTCCATTGAATTTCATTCCATTCCATTCCATTCCGTTCCATTGCACTCCATTCCATTCCATTCCATTCCACTCCATTCCATTCCATTCCACTCCATGCAATTCCACACTATTCTATTATTTTCCTTTCTTTCAACAAGTTTTCAATCTGTCACACTGGGTGGATTGCAGTGGCACAATGTCTGCTCACATTTTATTTCACTTTGCAATTCCATTCCATTCCATTCCATTCATTTCACCCCATTTCTTTCATCTTTTTCCATTGCACTCCATTCCACTGCGTTCCATTCCATTCCATTCCATTCCATTCCATTCCATTCCAATCCATTCCATTGTTTTCCATTCCATTGCGTTCCATTCCATTCTATTCCATTCCATTGCATTCTATTCCATTCCATTTCATTCCATTCCATTCTATTCCATTCCATTTGATTCCTTTGAATTCCACACTATTCTATTCTATTAATTTTTTTAAAGAAGCTCTCAATCTGTCACCGTGGCTGGATTGCAGTGGCACAATATCAGCTCACATTTAATTTCACTGTTTCCTTCCATTCCATTGAATTCCATTGCATCCCATTCCATTCCATTTCATTGCATTCCTTTCCATTTCACTCCATTCCATTCCATTCCATTCCATTCCACACTACTCTGTACTATTCCGTTCTTTCAACAATTTCTCAATCTGTCACCCTGGCTGAATTGCAGTGGCACAAGGTCAGCTCACATTTCATTTCACCATTCCATTCGATTCCATTCTATTCCATTCCATTCCATTCCATGCCAATTCATTCCATTCCATTCCATTCATTTCCGTTCTTTTCCAGTCCATTCCATTCCATTCCACTTCTTTCCATTCCGTTCCATTCCATTCCATTCCTTTCTATTCCATTCAATTCCACTCCATTCCACACTATTCTATTCTATTACTTTCTTCCAAAAATTTCTCAATGTGACTCCCTGGCTGGATTGCAGTGGCTCAAAGTCAGCTCAAATTTTATTTCATCCTTCCATCCCATTGTATTCCATTCCATTCCATTCCATTTCGTTCCATTCCATTCCATTCCATTCTTTCCATTCCATTGCTTTCCACTCTATTCGGTTTTATTCCTTGGTTTCATATTGTTCTCAATCACTCACTGGGCTGGATTGAGGTGTCACAATATCAGCTCATATTTTATTTCACCGTTGCATTCCATTCCATTAAATTATATTTCACTGCATTTCATTTCATACCATTCCTTTCTTTTCCTTTCCATTGCACTCCAGTCCATTCCATTGCATTCCATTCCATTCCATCCCCTTCCATTCCATTCCATTCCTTTCCCTTCCATTCCACAGAATTCTATTCTATTCCTTTCTTTCAACAATTTCTCAATATGTCATCCTGGCTGGATTGCAGTGGGATAATATCAGCTCACGCTTTATTTCACCGTTCCAATCCATTCCATTCCATCATATTCCAGTCAAATTCATTTAATTCCATTTCATTTAATTCCATTCCGTTCCATTCCGTATTATTGTTCTCCATTCCATTCCATTCCATTCCATTCCAGTCCAATCCATTCCATTCCAATCCATTCAATTCCATTGAATTCCATTCCATTCCGTTCCATTCCATTTCATTCCATTCCGTTCCATTCCACTCCATTGCACTCCATTCCATTCCATTCCATTCCATTCCATTCCATTCCATTCCATTCCATTCCACTTCTTTCCATTCCCTTCCATTTCAATCCATTCCATTCCATTCCATTCTATTCCTTTCCGTTCCATTCTATTCCATTGCATTACACTCCATTCCATTCCACACTATTCTATTGTATTACTTTCTTTCAACAAGTTCTCCGTCTGTCACCCTGGTTGGAATGCAGTGGTACATTATCAGCTCACATTTTATTTCACAGTTCCATTTCATTCCATTCCATTCCATTGATTTCATTTCGTTCTGTTCCATTCTTTTCCATTCCATTCCATTCCATTCCACACTATTCTATTAAATTAGTTTCTTTCAACTTGTTCTCCATCTATCACCCTGACTGGATTGCAGTGACACAATGTCAGCTCACATTTTATTTCAGTGTTTCATTCCATTCAATTCTATTGCATTCCATTCCATTTCATTCCATTACATTCCGTTACGTTCCGTTGCACTCCATTCCATTCCATTCCATTCCATTCCATTCCATTCCATTCCAATCCATTCCATTCCATTCCATTCCATTCCATTCCACACTATTCTGTTCTATTCCTTTCTTTCAAATAGTTTTCAATCTTTCACCTGGGCTGCATTGCAGCAGCACAATGTGAACACACATTTTATTTCGCCGTTCTTTTCCATTCAATTCTATTCCATTCCTTTCCATTCCATTCCATTCCATTCCATTCCAATCCATTCCATTCCAATCCATTCCATTCCATTCCGTTCCATTCTATTCCACTTCAGTCCATTCCGTTCCATTACAATCCATTCCATTCCATTCCATTCCATTCCACACTATTCTATTCTATTCCTTTCTTTCAAAAAGTTCTCAATCTGTCACCCTGGCTGGATTGCAGTGGCACAATTTCAGCTCTCATTTTATTTCACCTTTCCATTCCATTCTATTCCATTTCATTCCACTGCATTCCATTCCATTCCATTCCATTCCACTCCATTTCATTCCATTCCATTCTGTTCCGTTCCATTGCTCTCCATTCCATTCTGTTCCATACCATTCCATTCCATCCCATGTTATTTCATTCCATACTGTTCAATTCCATTCTATTCCATTCAATTCCACAGCATTGTATTCTATTTCTTTCTTTCAACAAGTTCTCAATCTGTCATCCTGGCTGGATTGCAGTGGCAAAATGTCATCTTATGTTTATTTCACCGTTCTATTCCATTCCATTTTATTCCTTTTCATTCCATTTCATTCAATTTCATTCCATTCCCTTCCATTCTGTTCCATTGAATGCCATGCCATTCCATTCCATTCCATTCCATTCCATTCCATTCCATTCCATTGCACTCCATTCCATTCTGTTCCTTTCCATTCCATCCCATCCCATCGCATCACATAACATCATTTCCTATCCCATCCCATCCCATTATATCCCATCCCATCCCATCCCATTCCATTCCATTGCATTCCATTCCATTCCATTCCATTCCATTCCATTCCATTCCATACCACTTCATTCCATTCCTTTCTTTCAAGAAGTTCTCAATCTGTCACACTGGCTGCATTGCGGTTCCACAATGGCAGCTCACATTTTATTTCACCGTTCCTTTCCATTCCATTCCATACCATTCCATTCCATTCCATTCCACAGTATTCTATTCTATTAATTTCTTTCAACATGTTCTCAATGTGTCACCCTGGCTGGATTGCATTGGCACAATGGCAGCTCACATTTTATTTCACCATTCCATTCCATTCCATTTTCTTCCATTCAGTTAAATTCCGTTCCATTGCACTCCATTCCATTCCATTCCATTCCATTCTATTCCATTCCACACTATTCTATTTTATTCCTTTCTTTCAACAAGTTCTTTATCTGTCACCCTGGCTTTTTTGCAGTGGCACAATATCAGCTCACATATAATTTCACCATTCCATTCCATTCCATTCCATTCCACTGCATTCCATTCCATTCAATTTCCTTCCATTCTGTTCCATTCCATTCCATTGCACTCCATTCCATTCCATTCCGTTCCATTCCAATCCATTCCACTCCATGCAATTCCACACTTTTCTATTCTATTCCTTTCTTTCAACAAGTTTTCAATCTGTCACACTGGCTGAATTGCAGTGGCACAATGTCCGCTCACATTTTATTACACTTTTCAATTCCATACCATTCCATTCCATTTCATTCCATTTCGTTCAATTCCGTTCCATTGCACTCCATTCCTCTGCATTCCATTCCAATCCATTCCATTCCATTGTATTCCATTCCATTGCATTCCATTCCATTCTTTTCCATTCCTTTCAATTCCATTCAATTGAACACTATTCTATTCTATTCATATCTTTCAACAAGCTCTCAATCTGTCACCGTGGCTGGATTGCAGTGGCACAATATCAGCTCACATTTAATTTCAGTGTTTCATTCCATTCCATTCAATTCCATTTCATCATATTCCATTCCATTTCATTGCATTCCTTTTGATTTCACTCCATTCCATTCCATTCCATTCCATTCCATTCCATTCCAAACACTACTCTGTACTATTCCTTTCTTTCAACAAGTTCTCAGTCTGTCACCCTGGCTGGATTGCAGTGGCACAAGGTCAGCTCACATTGCATTTCACCATTCCATTCGATTCCATTCTATTCCATTCCATTCCATTCCATTCCATTCCATTCCATTCCATTCTGTTCCATTCATTTCCATGCTATTCCTTTCCATTCCATTCCATTCCACTTCTTTCCATTCCGTTCCATTCCATTCCATTCCTTTCTATTCCATTCAATTCCACTCCATTCCACACTATTCTATTCTATTACTTTCTTCCAAAAAGTTCTCAATTTGACACCCTGGCTGGATTGCAGTGGCTCAAAGTCAGCTCACATTTTATTTCACCCTTCCATCCCATTCTATTCCATTCCATTCCATTTCATTCCTTTTCGTTCCATTCTATTCCATTCCATTGCATTCCATTCCATTCCCTTCCCTTCCCTTCCATTCCATTCCATTCCATTCCTTTCCACACTATTCTCTTTTATTCGTTGGTTTCAAATTGTTCTCAATCAGTCACCCTGGCTGGATTGAGATGTCACAATGTCAGCTTATATTTTGTTTCACCATTGCATTCCATGCAGTTAAATTCCATTGCATTCCATTTCATATCATTCCTTTCCTTTCCATTCCGTTCAATTGCACTTCATTCCATTCCATTCCATTCCATTCCATTCCATTCCATTCCATTCCATTTCATTCCATTCCATTCCATTCCATTGCATTCTATTCCATTCCATTCCATTCCATTCCATTCCGTTCCGTTCCGTTCCGTTCCGTTCCATTCCATTCCATTCCATTCCGTTCCATTCCATTCCATTGCCTTCCATTCCACACTATCCTATTCTATACCTTTCTTTCAACAATTTCTCAATCTGTCATCCTGGCTGGATTGCAGTGGCACAATATCACCTCACACTTTATTTCACCGTTCCATTCCATTCCATACCCTCCCATTCCACTCCATTCCATCCCATTCCACTCCATTTCATTCCATTCCATTCCATTCCATTCCATTCCATTCCATTCCATTCCATTCCTTTCCATTCCATTCCACTCTATTGCACTTCATTCCATTCCATTCCATTCCATTCCATTCCATTCCATTCCATTTCATTCCATTCCATTCATTTCCATTCCACACTTCTCTATTCTATTCCTTTTGTTCAACAAGTTCTCAATCTTTCACCCTGGTTGTATTGCAGTGGTGCAATCTCACCTATCATTATATTTCACCATTCCGTTCCATTCCGTTCCGTTCCATTCCGTTCCGTTCCGTTCCATTCCATTCCATTCCATTCCATTCCACTTCGTTCCATTCCGTTCCTTTTCTTTCCATTGCAATCCATTTCTTTCCATTCTATTGTATTGCATTCCATTCCATTCCACTCCATTCCATTCCACACAATTCTATTCTATTCCTTTCTTTCAACAAGTTCTCAATCTGTCACCCTGGTTGGATTGCAGTGGCACAATATCAGCTCACATGTTATTTCACCATTCCATTCCATTCCATTCCATTCCATTCAATTCCATTCTGCTGATTTCATTCCATTCTGTTCCATTCCTTTCCATTGCACTCCATTCCACTGATATCCATTCCATTCCATCCCATTCCATTCCATTCCATTCCATTCCATTCCATTCCATTCCATTCCATTCCATTCCTTTCCATTTCATTCCTTTCCCTTCCTTTCCATTCCATTCCACATTATTCTATTCTTTTTCTTTCTTTCAAAAATTTCTCAATCTTTCATCCTGGCTGGATTGCAGTGGCACAATGTCAGCTCACATTTTATTCCACCATTCCATTCCATTCCATTCCATTCCATTCCATTCCATTCCATTCCATTCCATTCCATGTCATTCCATTCCGTTGCATTCCATTCCAGTGCACTCCTTTCCATTCCCTTCCATTGCATTCTGTTCCATTCCACACTATTCTTTTCTATTACTTTCTTTCATGAAGTTCTCAATCTGTTACTCTGGCTGCATTGCAGTGGCAAAATGTCAACTCACGTTATATTTCAACATTCCATTCCATTCCATTCTCTTCCATTCCATTCCATTCCCTTCCATTTCATTCCCCTCTCTTCCATTGAACTCCATTCCATTCCACTCCATTTCATTCTATTCCATTCCTCTCCATTAGTTTCGTTCAACAATTTCTCAATCTGTCACCCTGGCAGTTCCACAATATCAGCTTGCATTTTATTTCACCATTCCATTCCATTCCATACAGTTCCATTCCATTCCTTTGCCCTCCATTCCATTCCATTTCATTTCAATCCGTTCAATTCCATTCCATTCCATTCCACTCCATTCTATTCCATTCTATTCCATTCCATTCTACAATGTTCTTTTTTATTCCTTTCTTTCAACAAGTTCTCAGTCTGTTACCCTTGCTGTATTGCAGTGGCAGAATGTCAACTCACGTTATATTTCAACATTCCATTCCATTCCATTCCATTCCCTTCCATTCTATTCCATTTCATTCCAATCCATTCCATTTCATTCCACACCATTCCACTGAATTCCATTCCATTCCACTCCATTTCATTCCATTGAATTCCACTCCAATTCATTCCATTCCATTCCACTCCATTTCATTCCATTCCATTCCACTCCATTTCATTCCATTCCAATCCATTCCTTTCTTTAAACAAGTTCTTAATCTGTCACCCTGGCTGGATTGCAGATCCACAATGACAGCTTACATTTCATTTCATCGTTCCATTCCATTCCATTCCATTCCATTCCATTCCATTCCATTCCACAATATTCCATTCTATTCATTTCTTTCAACAAGTTCTCAATGTTTCAGCATGGCCGGATTGCATTGGCCCAATGTCAGCTCACATTTCATTTCACCATTCCGTTCCGTTCCGTTCCGTTCCGTTCCATTCCGTTCCATTCCATTCCATTCCATTCCATTCTATTCCATTCCATTTCATTCCATTCAGTTCCATTCCGTTCCACTGCACTCCGTTCCATTCCATTCCATTCCATTCCATTCCTTTCCACACTATTATATTCTCTTCCTTTTTTCAGAAAGTTCTCAATCTCTCACTCTGGCTGAATTGCAGTGACATAATGTCAGCTCACATTTTATTTCATTGTTCCATTCCATTGCACTCCATTCCATTCCATTCCATTGCACTCCATTCCATTCCATTCCATTCCATTCCATTCCATTCCATTCCATTTCATTCCATTCTGTTCCATTCCGTTCCATTGCACTCCACTCCATTCCATTCCGTTCCATTCCCATCCACTCCATTCCATTCCATACCATTCCACTGCATTCCACTGCAGTAGACAACATTCCTTTCTTCTCTATTCCACTCCACTGCTCTCCATTCTGTTCTATTCCATTCCATACCATTCCACTGCATTCCACTGCAGTAGACAACTTTCCTTTCTTCTCTATTCCACTCCACTGCTCTCCATTCTGTTCTATTCCATTCCATTGCAGTCCATTCCATTCCATTCCGTTCTATTCCATTCCCACCTGTTCTATTCCATTCTGTTGCATTCTGTTGCATTCCATGCCTTTCCATTCCGGTTCTTTCCATTCCGTTCCACTGCACTCCTTTTGTTTCCATTCCATTCCGTTCCATTCCATTCCATTCCACACTATTCTATTCCGTTTCCTTTGTTTCAACAAGTTCTCAATCTGTCAACATGGCTAGATTGCAGTGCCACAATGTCAGCTCACATTTTATTTCAATGTTCCATTCCATTCCATTCCATTCCATTCCACAATATTCTATTCTATTCCTTTCTTTCAAGAAGTTCTCTGTCTGTCACCCTGGCTGGGTTTCAGTGGTACAATGTGAGCTCAAATTTTATTTCACTGTTACATTCAATTTCATTCCATTCCATTCCATTCCATTCCATTCCATTCCATTCCATTCCATTCCATTCTATTCCATTCCCTACCATTCCATTCCATTCAATTCCAATTCCTTCCATTCCATTCCATTCCGTTCCATTGCACTCCATTCCATTCCCTTCCATTCCTTTCCGTACCGTTGCCTTCCATTCCATTCCATTCCATTTCATTCCATTCACATCCATTCCGTTCAATTGTACTCCATTCCATTCCAATCCATTCCCTTCCATTCCACTACATTCCATTCAATTGCATTCCATTCCATTCCAATCCATTCCCTTCCATTCCATTACATTCCTTACTAATCCGTTCCATTGCACTCCATTTCATTCCATTCCATTCCATTCTATTTCATTCCATTCCATTCCATTCAATTCTGTTCCATTCCACACTATACTATTCTTTTCCTTTCTTTGAACAAGTTCTCAGTCTGTCACTCTGGCTGGATTGCAGTGGCACGTCAGCTCACAATTTATTTCACTGTTCCATTCCATTCCATTCCATTCCATTCCATTCCATTCCATTCCATTCCATTCCTTTGGATTCCATTTCATTCCACATTATTCTATTCTATTTCTTTCTTTCAACATCTTCTCAATCTGTCACCCTGGCTGGATTGCAGTGGCACAATGTCAACTGACATTTTATTTCACTGTTCCATTCCATTCCATTCCTTTCCATTCCATTCCATTTCTTTCCATTCCATTCCTTTCCTTTCCATTGCACTCCAATCCATTCCATTCCGTACCCTTCCATTCCATTCTGGTATGTTCCTTTCCGTTCCCCTGCCTTCCACTCCATTCCATTCCATTTCGTTCCATTCCATACCATTCCATTCCATTGCACTGCATTCTATCCCATTCCATTCCAGTCCATTCAATCCCATTCCATTCCATTCCATTCCACTCCTTTCCTCTCCACTCCACTCTATTCCATTCCATTCCATTCTACACTATTCCATTCTATTCCTTTCTTTAAACAAGTTCTCTATCTCTCACCCTGGCTGGATTGCTGTGGCACAATGTCAGCTCACATTGTATTTCACCGTTCCATTCCATTCCATTCCATTCCATTCCATTCCATTCCATTCCGTTCCATTTCGTTCCATTCCATTCCATTCCATTCCAATCCATTCCATTCCATTCCAAACTATGCTCTTCTATTCCTTTGTTTCAACAAGTTCTTAATCTCTCACCCTTGCTGGATTGCAGTGGAACAGTGTCAGCTCACATTTTATTTCACCATTCCATACCATTCCATTCCATTGTATTCCATTCCATTCCATTCCATTCCTTTCCATTCCGTTGCTTTCCGTTGCATTCCGTTTCATTGCACTCCATTCCATTCCATTCCACTCCATTCCATTACATTACATTCCTTTCAATTACATTCCATTTTGTTCCATTCCGTTCCATTCTACATTGTTCCATTCCTTTCCATTCTGTTCCATTACATTCCATTCCATTCCACTCCACTCCCCTCCACTCCGCTCGACTCCACTCCTCTGCCACCCACTCCACTCCATTCCATTTCATTCCAAACTACTCTATTCTATTCCATTCCTTCAAAAAGTTCTCAATCTGTCACCCTGGCTGGATTGTAGTGGCACAATATCAGCTCACATTTTGTTTCACAGTTCCTTTCCATTCCATTTCATTTCGTTCCATTCCATTCCTTTCCATTCCATTGCACTCCAATCCATTCCATTCTGTTCCCTTCCATTCCATACCGGTATGTTCCATTCCATTCCCCTCCCTTCCACTCCATTCCATTCCGTTTCGTTCCATTCTGCACCGTTCCATTTCATTGCACTGCATTCCATCCCATTCCATTGCACTCCATCCCATCACATTTCATTCCATTCCATTCCATTCCGTTCCATTGCACTCCATTCTGCTCCATTGCACTGCATTCCATCCCATTCCATTGCACTCCATCCCATCCCATTTCATTCCATTCCATTCCATTCCGTTCCATTGCACTCCATTCTGCTCCATTGCACTCCATTCCATTCCATTCCATTCCATTCCTCCATTCCATTCCATTCCATTCCACAGTTTTCTATACTATGCCTTTCTTTCAACAAATTCTCAATCTGTCACCCTGGCTGGATTGCAGTGGTACAATGTCAGCTTAAATTTTATTTCACCTTTTCATTCCGTTCCATTACACCCCAATCTTTTCCAATCCATTCCATTCGACACCACTCCAATCCACTCCATTACACGCCACTCCACTCCACTCCACTCCATTCCATTCCATTCCATTACACACTATGCTATTCTATTCCTTTCTTTCAACAAGTTCTCAATCTGTCACCCTGGCTGGAATGTAGTGGCAGAATGTCAGCTCACATTTTATTTAACCATTCCATTCCATCCCATTCCATTCTACTCTGTTGTTTTCAATGTCATTCCATTCAATTCCATTCCATTCCATTGCACTCCATTCCGATCTTTCCATTCCATTCCATGCCATTCAATTCCGTTCCATTCCATTCCATTGCATTCCACACTATTCTATTCTATTCCTCTCTTTCAACAAGTTCTCAATCTGTCACCAAGGCTGGTTTGCAGTGGCACAATGTAAGCTCACATTTTATTTCACCATTCCATTCTATTCCATTCCATTCCATTCCATTCCATCCCCTTTCCATTCCATTCCATTCCATTCCATCCCCTTCCATTCCATCCTCTTCCATAGCACTCCATTCCATTCCATTCCACTCTATTCTATACTATTCCTTTCTTTCAACACCATCTCAAATTATCACTCAGGCAGAATTGCAGAGGCACAATGTCACCTCACATTTTATTTCATGGTTCCATTCCATTCCATTCCGTTCCGTTCTGTTCCCTTCCATTCCATTTCATTCCCTTCCTTTCCTTTCCGTTCCATTCCACTCCATCCCATTCCGTTCCATTCTATTCCATTCCATCGCAAACCATCCCATTCCTTTCCAGTCCATTCCATTCCATTCAATTCCACTCTATTCCACGCTATTCTATTCTATTCCTTTCTTTCAAAAAGTTCTCAATCTGTCACCATGGCTGGATTGCAGTGGCACAATGTCAGCTCACATTTTATTTCTCTGTTCCATTCCATTCCATTCCATTCCATTCCATTCCATTCCATTCCATTCCATTCAATTCCATTCCATTGCATTTCATTCCATTCCGTTCCATTCCGTTCCATTGCACTCAATTCCATTCTATTCCATTCAATTCAATTCCATTCCATTCCATTCCATTGCATTCCACTCCACTCCACTCTATTCCATTCCTTTCCATTTCACAATATTCTATTCTATTTCTTTCCTTCAACAAATTCTCAGTCTGTCACCCTGGTTTTATTGCAGTGGCAGTATGTTTGCTCACGTTTTATTTCACTCTTCTATTACAGTCCATTCCATTCCATACCATTCCCTTCCATTTCATTCAAATCCTTTCAATTCCATTCCATTGCACTCCATTCTATACCGTTCCATTCCATCCCATCCCATCCCGTTCCGTCCTGTCCCGTCCCGTCCCATCCCGTCCCGTCCCGTTCCATTCCATTCCATTCCACACTAATCTACTCTATTCCTTTCTTTCAACAAGTTCTCAATCTGTCACTCTGGCTGTATGGCAGTGGCACAATGTCAGCTCACATTTTACGTCTCCGTTCCATTCCTTTCCATTTCATTCCGTTCAATTTCATTCCATTCTGTTCCAATTCATTCCAATCCGTTCCAGTCAGTTCCATTGCATTCCATTCCATTCCATTCCATTCCATTCCATTCGATTCCATTCATTACATTGCATTCCACGCTATTATATTCTATTCCTTTCTTTCAACAAGTTCTCAATCTGTCAGCCTGGCTGGATTGCAGTGGCACCATATCAGCTCACATTTTATTTCAAGGCTCCATTCCATTCCATTCATTTCCATTCTATTCTATTCCACTCCGTTCCATTCCATTTCATTCCCTTCCGTTCCATTCCATTCGTTTCCACTGCTTTCCATTCCGTTCCATTCCAATCCATTCAATTCCATTCCACTCCATTCCATTGAATTCTGTTCCACACTATTCTATTCTATTCCTTTCTTTCAACAGGTTCTCAATCTGTCACCCTCGCTGGATTGCAGTGGCACAATATCAGCTCACATTTTATTTCACTGCTCCATTCCATTTCATTTCATTCCATTCCATTCCATTCCATTCCATTCCATTCCATTCCATCCCACTCCATTTTTTTCCTTTCTGTTCCATTCCGGACCATTGCACTCCATTCCGTTCCATTCCTTTCCATTCCGTTCCATTGCATTCCAATCCATTCCATTCCATTCTATTCAGTTCCATTCCATTGCACTCCTTTCCTTTCTGTTAAATTCCATAATATTCCCTTCCATTCCATTCCATTCCATTCCCTTACTTTCCATTCCTCTCTATTCTATTCTATACCTTTATTTCTGCAAATTCTCAGTTTTTCACCCTGGCTGGATTGCAGTGGCACAATGTCAGCTCACAGTTTATTTCACCATTCCATTCGATTCCATTCCATTCCATTCCATTCCATTCCATTCCATTCCTTTCCATTCCATTCCTTTCCATTCCATTCCATATTTTGTTCCATTCTGTTCCATTCCATTCCATTGCACTCCATTCCATTGCATTACATTTCATTCCATTCCGTTACATTCCATTCCATTCCTTTCCATTCCGTACCATTCCGTTCCATTCCATTCCATTCCATTCCACAATATTCTTTTCTATTACTTTGTTTCAACAAGTTCTCAGTCTGTCACCCTTGCTGGATTGCAGTGGCACAATGTCAGCTCACATTTTATTTCACCGTTCAGCTCTGTTCCATTCCATTCCATTTCAGTCTATTGCATTTCATAGCATTCCATTCCATTCCGTTCTGTTCCATTCCATTCCGTACTGTTCCGTTCCACTCCATTCCATGCCATTCCACACTATTCTATTCTATTCCTTTCTTTCAACAAGTTTTCAATCTGTCACCCTGGCTGGAATGCAGTGGCACAATGTCAGCTCACATTTTATTTCCCCGTTCCATTCCAATCCATTCCATTCCATTCCATTCCATCCCATACCATTACATTCCATTTCATTCCATTCCATTCCATTTCACTGCATTCCATTCCATTCCTTTCCATTCCATTCCATTACTTCCCAATCCAACCATTTCCATTCCATTGCATTCCGTTCCATTCCATTCCATTCCATTCCATTACATTACATTACATTTCATTACATTCCTTTCCATTCTGTTCCATTACACTCCATTCCATTCCATTCCATTCCATTCCTTTCCACTCCACTCCACTCCACTCCAATCCACTCCATTACACTCCACTCCACTCCACTCCACTCCATTCCATTCCATTCCATTCCATTCCACACTATTCTATTCTATTCCTTTCTTTCCACAAGTTCTCAATCTGTCACCGTGTCTGGATTGCAGTGGCAGTATATCATCTCACATTTTATTTCACCATTAAATTCCATTCCATTCCATTCCATTCCATTCCATTCCATTCCATTCCAATCCGTTCCATTGCACTCCGTTCTATTCAATGTCATTCCATTCCGTTCTACTCCGTTGCTTTGCACTCCATTCTGATCCTTTCCATTCCATTCCATTCTATTCAATTCCATTCCATTCCATTCCATTCCATTCCATTCCATTCTATTCCTTTCTTTCAGTAAGTTCTCAATCTGTCACCCAGGCTGGATTGCAGTGGCACAATATAATCTCACATTTTATTTCACCGTTCCATTAAATTCCGTTCCGTTCCATTCCATTCCATTCTGTTCCATTCTGCTCCATAGCACTGCATTCCATTCCATTCCATTCCATTCAAATCCATTCCATTCTACCCCGTTCTATTCTATTCCTTTCTTTCAACAAGATCTCAAATTGTCACCCTGGCAGGATTGCAGAAGCAGAATGTTACCTCACATTTTATTTCATGGTTCCATTCCATTCCATTCCATTCCGTTCCGTTCCATTCTCTTCCATTCCATTTCATTCCATTCCGTTCCTTTCCGTTGCATTGCACTCCATTCCTTTCCATTCCATTCCATTCCATTTCATCGCATACCGTCCCATTCCATATCATTCCTTTCCATTCCATTCCATTCTACACTATTCTATTCTATTCCTTTCTTTCAACAAGTTCTCCATCTGTCACCCTGGCTGGATTGCAGTGGCACAATATTAGCTCACATTTTATTTCACCATTCCATTCCATTTCATTCAATTCCATTCCATTCCATTTCATTCCATTCTGTTCCATTCCGTTCTATTGCTCTCAATTCCATTCCATTCCGTTCCATTTCATTTCATTCCATTCCATTCCACTCCAATCCACTCGACTCCATTCCATTCCATTCCATTCCACACTATTGTATTCTATTCTATTCCTTTCCTTCAACAAATTCTCAATCTGTCACCCTGTCATTATTGCAGTGGCAGTTTGTCAACTCACATTTTATTTCGCTGTTCTATTCCAGTCCATTCCATTCCATTCCCTTCCATTTCATTCCATTCCATTCAATTCCATTCCATTGCACTCCATTCCATACCGTTGCATTCCATTCCATCCCATCCCATCACATCCCATCCCATCCCATCCCATCCCATCCCATCCCATCCCATCCCATTCTACTCAATTCCATTCCATTCCATTCCATTCCATTCCGTTCCATTCCATTCCATTGACACTATTCTTCTCTATTCCTTTCTTTCATCAAGTTCTCAATCTGTCACCCTGGCTGGATTGCAGTGGCACAATGTCAGCCCTCATTTTATTTCACTGTTCCATTCCATTCCGTTTCATTACATTCAATTCCATTCCATTCCGTTCCATTTCATTGCAATTTGTTCCATTCCATTCCATTGCACTCCATTCCATTCGATTCCATTAGATTCCATTCCATTCCATTGCATTGCATTCCACAATATTCTATTCTATTCCTTTCTTTCAATTAGTTCTCCATCTGCCTGCCTTACTGGATTGCAGTGGCACAATTTCTGCTCACATTTTATTTCACAGTTCCATTCCATTCCAATCCATTCCATTCCATTTCATTCCATTATATTCCATTCCATTTCATTCCACTCCATTCCGTTCCATTGCACTCCATTCTATTCGATTCCATTCCATTCCATTCCATTGTATTCAATTCCATTCCATTCTATGCCATTGCATTCCATTCCATTCCATTCCATTCAATTCCTTTCCACAGTTTTCTATTCTATTCCTTTCTTCCAACAAGTTCTCAATCTTTAACACTGGCTGGATTGCAGGGGCACAATGTCATCTCACATTTTATTTTACCGTTCCATTCCATTCCATTCCATTCATTTTGTTCCATTCCTTTCCATTCCATTCCATTCCTTTCCATTTCTTTCCATTCCATTCCGTTCACTTCCATTCCATCCAAACCCAGCCCATCCCATTCCATTCCATTCCATTAAATTCCATCCCATTCCATCCCATCCCATTCCATTCCATTCCATTACACACTATTCTATTCTATTCCTTTGTTTAAACAAGTTCTCAATCTGACACCGTGGCTGGATTACAGTGGCATTATGTCAGCTCACATTTTATTTCACTGTTCTATTCCATTCCATTCCATTCCTTTCCATTCCATTCCATTCCATTCCTTTCTATTACAATCCATTCCATTGCATTCCTTTCCATAATATTCTATTGTATTCCTTTCTTTCAACAAGATCTCAGTCTGTCACCCTTGCTGGATTGCAGTGGCACAATGTCAGCTTACATTTTATTTTACTGTTCCATTCCATTCCGTTCCGTTCCGTTCCGTTCCGTTCCGTTTCTTTCCATTCCATTCCATTCCATTCCATTTCATTGCTTTACGTTCCATTCGGTTCCATTGCAGTCCATTCCGTTCCATTCCATTCCATTCCCCATTGCATTGCATTCTATTCCATTCCATTCCCTTCCATTCCATTCCATCCCATTCCATTGTATTCCAATGCATTCCGTTCCATTCCACTTCATTCTGTTCCATTCCATTTTGTTCAATTCCATTCCATTCCATTCCGTTCCATTCTATTCTATTCCTTTCTTTCAACAAGTTCTCTGTCACCCTGGCTGGATTTCAGTGTCATAATATCAGCTTACATTTTATTTCAGCGATCCATTCCGTTCCATTCCATTCTATTTCATTCAATTCTGTTACATTCCATTCCATTGCACCCCATTCCGTTCCATTACATTCCATTCCATTTCGTTCCATTCTGTTCCAATCCATTCCACTCCACTAGAGGTCAGTCCACTCAAATCCACTCCATTCCACTCCATTCCATTCCGTTCCATTCCATTCCACACTATTCTTTTCTATTCCTTTCATTAAATATTTCTCGATCTCTCTCCCTGGCTGGATTGCAGTGGCACAATGTCTGCTCTTATTTTATTTCACCGTTCCTTTCCATTCCACTCCATTCCATCCCATCCCATTCCATTCCATTCCATTCCATTCCATTCCACACTATTCTATTCTATTGCTTTCTTTCTACAAGTCGTCAATCTGTCACCCTGGCTGGATTGCAGTGGCACAATGTCAGCCTACATTTTATTTCACCGTTTCATTCCACTCCATACCATTCCATTCAATTCCATTCCAATCCGTTCCATTCAATTCCTTTCCATTCCATTCTGTTTCATTCCACTCCATTCCATTCCATTCCATTACATTACATTCCATCCCATCCATTCCCGTTCCATTCCATTCAAGTGCGTTCCTTTCCATTCCATTCCATTCCACACTATTCTATTCTATTCCTTTCTTTCAACAAGTTCTCAATCTGTCACCCTGGCTGGACTGCAGTGGCACAATATCAGCTCACTTTTTATTTCATGGCCCCATTCCACTCCATTCAATTCCATTCCATTCCATTCTGTTTCATTCCACTCCATTCCATTCCATTCCATTCCATTACATTCCATCCCATCCATTCCCGTTCCATTCCATTCAAGTGCGTTCCTTTCCATTCCATTCCATTCCACACTATTCTATTCTATTCCTTTCTTTCAACAAGTTCTCAATCTGTCACCCTGGCTGGACTGCAGTGGCACAATATCAGCTCACATTTTATTTCATGGCCCCATTCCACTCCATTCAATTCCATTCCATTCCATTCCACTCCTTTCCATTCCATTCCACTCCTTTCCATTCCATTTCTTTCCTTTCCTTTCCATTCCATTCCTTTCCACTGCATTCCATTCCGTTCCATTCCATTCCAATCCATTCCATTCCATTCTAGTCTATTCCATTCCATTTCATTCCACACTATTCTATTCTATTCCTTTCTTTCCATAAGTTCTCAATCTCTCACCCTGGCTGAATTGCAGTGGCACAAGGTCAGCTCACATTTTATTTCACCGTTCCATTCCATTTCATTCTATTCCATTCCATTCCATTCCATTCCATTCCATTCCATTCCATTCCGTTCTACTCCATTTTTTTCCATTCCGTTCCATTCCGGACCATTGCACTCCACTCCATTCCATTCCATTCCGTTCCATTCCATTCCATTCCACTCCATTCCGTTCCATTCCATTGCACTCCATTCTTTTCCATTAAATTCCATTCCATTCCCTTCCATTCCATTACTTTCCATTCGTCTCTATTCTATTCTATACGTTTCTTTCTGCAAGTTCTCTATTTGTCACCCTGGCTGGATTGCAGTGGCACAATGTCAGCTCACAATGTATTTCACCATTCCATTAAATTCCATTCCATTCCATTCCATTCCATTCCATTTCGTTCCATTCTGTTCCATTCCATTCCATTGCACTGCATTCCATTGCATTCTATTTCTTTCCATTCAATTCCATTCCATTCCATTCCATTCTATTTCTTTCCATTCCATTCCATTCCATTCCATTCCATTCCATTCCATTCCATTCCATTCCGTTCCATTCCATTCCCTTCACTTCCATTCTCTTCCATTCCATTCCACACTATTCTATTCCTTTCCTTCAACAATTTCTCAATCTGTCTCCCTGGCTGGATTGCAGTGGCACAATGTCAGCTCACATTTTATTTCACCATTCTGTTTTGTTCTGTTCCATTCCATTCCATTCCATTTCGGTCTTTTCCGTTCCATAGCTCTCCATTCCATTTTGTTCCATTCCGTTCCATTCCGTACTGTTCCGTTCCACTCCATTCCATTCCATTCCATTCCATTCCATTCCATTCCATTCCATTCCACACTATTCTATTCTATTCCTTTCTTTCAACAAGTTCTCAATATGTCAACCTGGCTGGATTGCAGTGGCACAGTGTCAGCTCACATTTTATTTCACCGTTCCATTCCATTCCATTCGATTCCATTCCATTTCATTCCATTCCATTTCCTTCCATTCCATTTCACACCTTTCCATTCCATTCCGTTCCTTTCTGTTCCTAGCTGTTCCGTTCCATTCCATTCCATTTTGTTCCATTCTGTTCCTTTCCGTTCCATTGCACTACATTCCATTCCATTCCACTGTATTCTATTCTATTCCTTTCTTTCAACAATTTCTCCATTTGTCACCCTTGCTGAATTGCAGTAGCCCAATGTCAGCTCATATTTTATTTCACTGTTCCAATCCATTCCATTCCAATTCTTTTCATTCCATTCCAATTCATTGCATTCCATTCCATTCTGTTCCTTTGCACTCCTTCCAGTCCACTCCATTTCATTGCGTTCCAACGCACTCCATTCCATTCTGTTCCATCGCACTCCATTCTGTTCCATTCCATTCCATTCCGTTCCATTCCATTCCCTTCAGTTCCATTCTCTTACATTCCATTCCACACGATTCTATTCCTTTCCTTCAACAATTTCTCAATCTGTCTTCCTGGCTGGATTGCAGTGGCACAATGTCAGCTCACATTTTATTTCACCATTCTGTTTTGTTCCATTCCATTCCATTCCATTCCATTTCGGTCTTTTCCGTTCCATAGCTCTCCATTCCATTTTGTTCCATTCCGTTCCATTCCGTACTGTTCCGTTCCACTCCATTCCATTCCATTCCATTCCACACTATTCTATTCTATTCCTTTCTTTCAACAAGTTCTCAATATGTCAACCTGGCTGGATTGCAGTGGCACAGTGTCAGCTCACATTTTATTTCACCGTTCCATTCCATTCCATTCGATTCCATTCCATTTCATTCCATTCCATTTCCTTCCGTTCTATTTCACACCTTTCCATTCCATTCCGTTCCTTTCTGTTCCTATCTGTTCCGTTCCATTCCATTCCATTTTGTTCCATTCTGTTCCTTTCCGTTCCATTGCACTACATTCCATTCCATTCCACTGTATTCTATTCTATTCCTTTCTTTCAACAATTTCTCCATTTGTCACCCTGGCTGAATTGCAGTAGCCCAATGTCAGCCGATATTTTATTTCACTGTTCCAATCCATTCCATTCCAATTCTTTTCATTCCATTCCAATTCATTGCATTCCATTCCATTCTCCTCCTTTGAACTCCTTCCAGTCCACTCCATTTCATTGCGTTCCAACGCACTCCATTCCATTCTGTTCCATCGCACTCCATTCTGTTCCATTCCATTCCATTCCATTCCATTCGATTCCATTCCAAACTATTCCTTTCTATTCCTTTCCTTCAAAAAGTTCTTTCTCTGTCAGCCTGGATGGATTGCAGTGGCACAAAGTCAGCTCACATTTTATTACACCGTTCTTTACTGTTCCATTCCATTCCATTCCATTTTGGTCTATTGCGTTCCATAGCACTGCATTCCATTCCATTCCATTGCGTTCCATTCCGTACTCTTCTGTTCCACTCCATTCCATTCCATTCCTTTCCATTCCGTTCCACACTATTCTCTTCTATTCCTTTCTTTCAACAAGTTCTCAATCTGTCACCTTGGCTGGATTGCAGTGGCACAATGTCAGCTCACATTTTATTTCACCGTTCCTTTCCATTCCATTCCATTCCATTTCCTTCCTTTCCATTTCACACCTTTCCATTCCATTCCTTTCCATTCTGTTCTGTTCCATTCCATTCCATTCCATTCCATTTCCTTCCATTCTGTTCCTTTCCGTTCCATTGCACTCCATTCCATTGCATTCCATTCCATTCCAGCCTATTCTATTCTATTCCCTTCTTTCAACAATTTCTCAATTTGTCATCCTGGCTAGATTGTAGTGGCCCAATGGCTGCTCATATTTTATTTCACTGTTCCAATCCATTCCATTCCAATTCATTGCATTCCTTTCCAATTCATTGCATTCCATTCCATTCTGTCCCTTTGCACTCCTTCCAGTCCACTCCATTTCATTGCGTTCCAACGCACTCCATTCCATTCTGTTCCATCACACTCCATTCAGTTCCATTCCATTCCATTAAATTCCATTCCATTCCATTCCATTCCATTCCATTCCATTCCATTCCATTCCATTCCATTCCATTCCTCACTATTCTTTTCTATTCCTTTCCTTCAACAAGTTCTTAGTCTGTCACCCTGGCTGGATTGCAGTGGCGCAAAGTCAGCTCACATTTTATTACACTGTTCTTTACTGGTCCATTCCATTCCATTCCATTTCGGTCTATTCCGTTCCATAGCACTCCATTCCTTTCCGTTTTGTTCCATTCCATTCCGTAGTCTTCTGTTCCACTCCATTCCATTCCATTCCATTCCTTTCCTTTCCCTTCCACACTATTCTATTCCTTTCTTTCAACAAGTTCTCAATCTGTCACCCTGGCTGGATTGCAGTGGCACAATGTCAGCTCACATTTTATTTCAGCGTTCTATTCCATTCCATTCCATTCCATTTCCTTGCTTTCCGTTTCACACCTTTCCATTCCATTCCTTTCCATGCTGTTCTGTTCCGTTCCATTCCATTCCATTCCATTTCCTTCCATTCTGTTCCTTTCCGTTCCATTGCACTCCATTCCATTGCATTCCATTCCATCCCAGCCTATTCTATTCTATTCCTTTCTTTCAACAACTTCTCAATTTGTCACCCTGGCTAGATTGCAGTGTCCCAATGTCAGCTCACATTTTATTTCACTGTTCCATTCCATTCCATTCCAATTCGTTGCATTCCATTCCATTCCATTCCTTTGCACTCCTTTCCATTCCACTCCATTTCATTCCGTTCCAACGCACTCCATTCCATTCCGTTCCATCGCACTCCATTCCATTCCATTCCATTCCATTCCATTCCATTCCATTCCATTCCATTCCATTCTATTTCATTCCAGACTTTTCTCTTCTATTCCTTTCTTTCAACAAGCTCTCAATCTGTCACACTGGCTGGATTGCAGTGGCACAATATCTCCTCACATTTTATTTCAGTGTTCCATTCCATTCCATTCCAATCCATTCCATTCCATTCCATTTCATTATAATCCATTCCATTTCACTCCATTCCATTCCATTCCATTCCATTGAGTTCCATTCTGTTCCATTCCATTCCATTCCATTCCATTCCATTTTGTTCCTTTATGTTCCATTCTGTTCCATTACCCTCCATTCCATTGCATTCCGCTCCACTCCACTCCAATCCACTCCACTCCACTCCATTCCACTCCATTCCACTCCACTCCATTCAAATCCATTGCATTCCATTCCACACTTTTCTATTCTATTCCTTTCTTTCAACAAGTTCTCAATCTGTCACCCTGGCTGGTTTGCAGTGGCACAATGTCAGCTCACATTTTATTTCACTGTTCTGTTCCATTACATTCCATTGCATTCCATTTCATTCCATTCCATTCCTTTCCATTCCATTTCATTCCATTCCATTCCATTCCATTCCTTTGCATTCCATTCCATTCCATTCCATTCCCTTCCATTCCATTCCATTCTATTTGCACTATTCTATTCTATTGCTTTCTTTCAACAAGTTCTCAATCTGTCACCGTGGCTAGATTTCAGTGGCAAAATGTCAGCTTACATTTTATTTCACCGTTCCATTCCATTGCATTCCTTTCCATACCATTCCACTCCATTCCATTCCATTTTGTTCCATTCCATTCCATTCCATTCCATGTCACTCGATTCCATTCTGTTCAATTCCAAACCATTCTTTCCTAACCCATCCCGTTTCATTCCATTCCATTCGATTATATTAAATTCCATTCCATTCCAAGCCATACCATTCCATTCCTTTCTATTCCATTCCATTCCTTTCAATTCCGTTCAATTCCATTCCATTCCTTTCCACACTATTCTATTCCATTCCTTTCTTTCAGCAAGTTCTCAATCTCTCACCATGGCTGGATTGCTGTATCACAATGTCAGCTCACATTATATTTCACCGTTCCATTCCATTCCATTCCATTCCATTGCATTCCATTCCATTCCATTCCATTCCATTGCATTCCATTGCATTCCATTCCATTCCATTCCGTTTCATTCCATTCCGTTCCATTGCATACCAATCCATTCCATTCCCTTTCATTCCATTCCGTTCCATTCCGTTCCATTGCACTCCATTCCATTGCATTCCATTCCAATCCATTCTTTTCCGTTTTATTTCATTCCATTCCATTCCATTCCATTCCATTGCACTCCACGCCACTCCACTCCACTCCACTCAACTCAACTGCAATCCACTCCACTCCTTTCCATTCCATATCATTCCATTCCATTCCAAAGTATTCTATTCAATTCCTTTCTTTAAATAAGTTTTCCACCTGTCACCATGGCTGGATTGCAGTGGCACAATGTCTGCTTTTAGTTTATTTCACTGTTCCATTCCATTCCATTCCATTCCATTAAATTCCATTCCATTCAGTTTCATTCCATTTCATTGCACTACATTCCATTCCATTCCATTCCAATCCATTCCATTCCATTCCACTCCACTCCACTCCACTCCATTCCATTGCATTCCATTCCGTTCCATTCGATTCCATTCCATTTCCTTCCAACCCTTTCAATTCCATTATATTCCGTTCCATTCCATTCCATTCCATTCCATTCCAATCCATTCCACAATATTCTGTTCTATTCTTTCTTTCAACAAGTTCTCAATCTGTCACCCTGTCTGGATTGCAGTGGCACAATGTCAGCTCACATTTTATTTCACCGTTCAATTCCATTCCATATCATTCCATTTTGTTCCATTCCATTCCATTCCATTCCATTCCATTCCATTCCATGCCATTCCACTCCCCTTCATTTCGTTCCATTCCGTTCGATTCCATTCCATTCCGTTCCATTTTATTCCACTACTTCCCAAACCATCCCGTTCCATTCCATTGCATTCCATTGCATTCCATTCCATTCCATTCCATTTCGTTCCATTCTGTTACATTCCCTTCTAGTGCACTACATTCCATTCCATTCCTTTCCCTTCCCTTCTAGTGCACTACATTCCATTCCATTCTATTCCATTCCATTCCATTCTATTCCATTCCATTCCATTCCATTCCATTCCATTCCATTCCATTCCATTCCATTCCATTCTATTCCATTCCATTCCTTTTCATTGCATTCCTTTCCATTCCATTCCATTACACTCCATTCCTTTCTATTCCATTCCACTCCAGTCCACTCCATTCCATTCCATTGCACTCCACTCCACTCCACTCCATTCCAGTCCATTCCATTCCATTCCACACTATTCTATTCTATTCCTTTCTTATTATTATTATACTTTATGTTTTAGGGTACATGTGCACAATGTGCCGGTTTGTTACATATGTATCTATGTGCCATGTTGATTTCCTGCCCCCATTAACTCTCCATTTAGCATTAGGTATATCTCCTAATGCTATCCCTCCCCCATCCCCCAACCCCATAACAGTCTCCAGAGTGTGATGTTCCCCTTTCTGTGTCCATGAGTTCTGATTGTTCAATTCCCACCTATGAGTGAGAACATGCGGTGTTTGGTTTCTTGTCCTTGCGATAGTTTACTGAGAATGATGTTTTCCAATTTCATCCATGTCCCTACAAAGGACATGAACTCATCATTTTTTATGGCTGCATAATATTCCTTGGTGTATTTGGACCACATTTTCTTAATCCACTCTATCTTTGTTGGACATTTGTGTTGGTTCCAATTCTTTGCTATTGTGAATAGTGCTGCAATAAACATACATGTGCATGTGTCTTCATAGCAGCATGATTTATAGTCAATTGGGTATATACCCAGTAGTGGGATGGCTGGGTCAAATGGTATTTCTAGTTCTAGATCCCTGAGGAATCGCCACACTGACTTCCACAATGGTTGAACTAGTTTACAGTCCCACCAGCAGTGTAAAAATGTTCCTATTTCTCCACATCCCCTCCAGCACCTGTTGTTTCCTGATTTTTTAATGATGGCCATTCTAACTGGTGTGAGATGGTATCTCACTGTGGTTTTGATTTGCATTTCTCTGATGGACAGTGATGATGAGCATTTCTTCATGTGTTTTTTGGCTGCATAAATGTCTTCTTTTGAGAAGTGTCTGTTCATGTCCTTCGCCCACTTTTTGACAGGGTTGTTAGTTTTTTACTTGTAAATTTGTTTGAATTCATTGTAGATTCTGGATATTAGCCCTTTGTCAGATGAGGAAGTTGCAAAAATTTTCTCCCATTCTACAGGTTGCCTGTTCACTCTGATGGTACTTTCTTTTGCTGTGCAGAAGCTCTTTAGTTTAATTAGATCCCATTGGTCAATTTTGGCTTTCGTTGCCATTGCTTTTGGTGTTTTAGACATGAAGTCCTTGCCCACGCCTATGTCCTGAATGGTATTGCCTAGGTTTTCTTGGAGGATTTTAATGGTTTTAGGTCTAACATTTAAGTCTTTAATCCATCTTGAATTAATTTTTGTATAAGGTGTAAGGAAGGGATCCAGTTTCAGCTTTCTACATATGGCTAGCCAGTTTTCCCAGCACCATTTATTAAATAGGGAATCCTTTCCCCATTTCTTGTTTTTGTCAGGTTTGTCAAAGATCAGATAGTTGTAGATATGCAGCATCATTTCTGAGGGCTCTGTTCTGTTCCATTGATCTATGTCTCTGTTGTGGTACCTATACCATGCTGTTTTGGTTACTGTAGCCTTGTAGTATAGTTTGAAGTCAGGTATCGTGATGCCTCCAGCTTTGTTCTTTTGACTTGGCAATGTGGGATCTTTTTTGGTTCCATGTGAACGTTAAAGTAGTTTTTTCCAATTCTGTGAATAAAGTCATTGGTAGTTTGATGGGGATGGCATTGAATCTAAAAATTACCTTCAGCAGTTTGGCCATTTTCACGATATTGATTCTTCCAACCCATGAGCATGGAATGTTCTTCCATTTGTTTGTATCCTCTTTTATTTCATTGAGCAGTGGTTTGTAGTTCTCCTTGAAGAGGTCCTTCAAATCCCTTGTAAGTTGGATTCCTAGGTATTTTATTCTCTTTGAAGCAATTGTGAATGGGAGTTCTCTCATGATTTGGCTCTCTGTTTGTCTGTGATTGGTGTCCAATAATGCTTGTGATTTTTGTACATTGATTTTGTATCCTGAGACTTTGCTGAAGTTGCTAATCAGCTTAAGGAGATTTTGGACTGAGACAATGGGGTTTTCTAGATATACAATCATGTCATCTGCAAACAGGGACAATTTGACTTCCTCTTTTCCTAATTTAATACCCTTTATTTCCTTCTCCTGTCTGATTTCTCTGGCCAGAGCTTCCAGCACTATGTTGAATAGGAGCGGTGAGAGAGTGCATCCCTGTCTTGTGCCAGTTTTCAGAGGGAATGCTTCCCGTTTTTGCCCATTCAGTATGATATTGGCTGTGGGTTTGTCATAGATAGCTCTTATTATTTTGAGATACGTCCCATCAATACCTAATTTATTGAGAGTTTTTAGCATGAAGTGTTGTTGAATTTTGTCAAAGGCCTTTACTGCATCTACTGAGATAATCATGTGGTTTTTGTCTTTGGTTCTGTTTATATGCTGGATTACATTTATTGATTTGTGTATGTTGAACCAGCCTTGCATCCCAGGGATGAACCCAACTTGATTATTCTGGATAAGCTTTTTGATGTACTGCTGGATTCGGTTTGCCAGAATTTTATTGAGGATTTTTGCATCAATATTCGTCAAAGATATTGGTCTAAAATTCTCTTTTTTGGTTATGTCTCTGCCAGGCTTTGGTATCAGGACGATGCTGGCTTCATAAAATGTGTTAGGGAGGATTCCCTCTTTTTCTATCGATTGGAATAGTTTCAGAAGGAATGGTAGCAGTTCCTCCTTGTACCTCTGGTAGAATTCGGCTGCGAATCCATCAGGGCCTGGACTCTTTGGTTGGTAAGCTATTGATTATTGCCACAATTTCAGGACCTGTTATTGATCTATTCAGAGATTCAACTTCTTCCTGGTTTAGTCTTGGGGGGGTGTATTTGTCGAGGAATTTATCCATTTCTTCTAGATTTTCTAGTTGATTTGCATCGAGGTGTTTGTAGTATTCTCTGATGGTAGATTGTATTTCTGCGGGATCGGTGGTGATGTCCCCTTTTTCATTTTTTATTGTATCTATTTGATTCTTCTCTCTTTTCTTCTTTATTAGTCTTGTTAGCGGTCTGTCAATTTTGTTGATCTTTTCAAAAAACCAGCTCCTGAATTCCTTAATTTTTTGAAGGGTTTTTTGTGTCTCTATTTCCTTCATTTCTGCTCTGATTTCAGTTATTTCTAGCCTTCTGCTAGCTTTTGAATGTGTTTGCTCTTGCTTTTCTAGTTCTTTTAATTGTGATGTTAGGGAGTCAATTTTGGATCTTTCCTGCTTTCTCTTGTGGGCATTTAGTGCTATATATTTCCCTCTACACACCGCTTTGAATGTGTCCCAGAGATTCTGGTATGTTGTGCCTTTGTTCTCATTGGTTTCAAAGAACATCTTTATTTCTGCCTTCATTTCATTATGTACCCAATAGTCATTCAGGAGCAGGTTGTTCAGTTTCCATGTAGTTGAGCGGTTTTGAGTGAGTTTCTTAATCCTGAGTTCTAGTTTGATTGCACTGTGGTTGAGAGACAGTTTGATATAATTTCTGTTCTTTTACATTTGCTGAGGAGAGCTTTACTTCCAAATATGTGGTCAATTTTGGAATAGGTGTGGTGTGCTACTGAAAAAAATGTATATTCTGTTGATTTGCGGTGGAGAGTTCTGTAGATGTCTATTAGGTCCACATTGTGCAGAGCTGAGTTCAATTCCTGGATATCCTTGTTAACTTTCTGTGTCGTTGCTCTGTCTAATGTTGACAGTGGGGTGTTAAAATCTCCCACTATTAATGTGTGGGGGTTTAAGTCCCTTTGTAGGTTACTCAGAACTTGTTTTATGAATCTGGGTGCTCCTGTGTTGGGTGCATATATATTTAGAATAGTTAGCTCTTCTTGTTGAATTTATCCCGTTACCATTATGTAATGGCCTAGTTTGTCTCTTTGATCTTTGTTGGCTTAAAGTCTATTTTATCAGAGACTAGGATTGCAACCCGTGCCTTTTTTTGTTTTCCGTTTGCTTGATAGATCTTCCTCCATCCCTTTATTTTGAGTCTATATGTGTCTCTGCACGTGAGATGGGTTTCCTGAATACAGCACACTGATGGGTCCTGACTCCTTATCCAGTTTGCCAGTCTGTGTCTTTTAATAGGAGCATTTAGCCCATTTACATTTAATGCTAATATTGTTATGTGTGAATCTGATCCTGCCATTATGATGTTAGTTGGTTATTTTGCTCGTTAGTTGATGCAGTTTCTTCCTAGCCTCGATAGTCTTTACAATTTGGCATGTTTTTGCAGTGGCTGATACCGGTTGTTCCTTTCCATGTTTAGTGCTTCTTTCAGGAGCTCTTTTAGGGCAGGCCTGGTGGTGTCAAAATCACTCAGCGTTTGCTTGTCTGTAAAGTATTTTATTTCTCCTTCACTTATGAAGCTTAGTTTGGCTGGATTTGAAATTCTGGATTGAAAATTCTTTTCTTTAAGAATGTTGAATATCGGCCCCCACTCTCTTCTGGCTTGTAGAGTTTCAGCCGAGAGATCAGCTGTTAGTCTGGTGGGCATCCCTTTGTGGGTAACCCGACCTTTCTCTCTGGCTGCCCTTAACATTTTTTCCTTCATTTCAACTTTGGTGAATCTGACAATTATGTGTCTTGGAGTTGCTCTTCTCGAGGAGTATCTTTGTGGCGTTCTCTGTATTTCCTGAATCTGAATGTTGGCCTGCCTTGCTAGATTGGGGAAGTTCTCCCGGATAATACCTTGCAGAGTGTTTTCCAACTTGGTTCCATTCTCCCCGTCATTTTCAGATACACCAATCAGACGTAGGTTTGGTCTTTTCACATAGTCTCAAATTCCTTGGAGGCTTTGTACATTTCTTTTTATTCTTTTTTCTCTAAACTTCCCTTCTCGCTTCATTTCATTCATTTCATCTTCCATCAGCGATACCCTTTCTTCCAGTTGATCGCATCTGCTACTGAGGCTTCTGCAATCTTCATGTAGTTCTTGAAACTTGGCTTTCAGCTCCATCAGCTCCTTTAAGCCCTTCTCTCCATTGGTTATTCTAGTTATCCATTCTTCTAATTTTTTTACAAAGTTTTTAACTTCTTTGCTATTGTTTTGAATTTCCTCCCATAGCTCAGAGTAGTTTGATCGTCTGAAGCCACCTTCTCTCAACTCGTCAAAGTCATCCTCCATCCAGCTTTGTTCCGTTGCTGGTGAGGAACTGCGTTCCTTTGGAGGAGGAGATTGCTCTGCTTTTTAGAGTTTCCAGTTTTTCTTCTGTGTTTATTCCCCATGTTTGTGGTTTTATCTACTTTTGGTCTTTGATGATGGTGATGTACAGATGGGTTTTAGATGTGGATGTCCTTTCCCTTTGTTAGTTTTCCTTCTACCAGACAGGACCCTCAGCTGTGGGTCTGTTGGAGTTTACTAGAGGTTCAGTCCAGACCCTGTTTGGCTGGGTGTCAGCATCGGTGGCTGCAGAACAGCAGATTTTCGTGAGACCACCAATTCCGCTGTCTGGTCGTTCCTGTGGAAGTTTTGTCTCAGAGGAGTACCCAGCCGAGTGACATGTCAGTCTGTCCCTACTGGGGGGGGTGCCTCCCAGTTAGGGTGCTGAGGGGTGAGGGACCCACATTAGGAGGCAGTCTGTCCGTTCTCCCAGCTGAATGCTGGGAGAACGACTACACTCTTAAAAGCTTAAACAGTAATGCAGAAATCACCCTTCATCTGTGTCGCTCAGGCTGGGAGCTGTAGACCAGAGCTGTTCCTATTTGGCCATCTTGGCTCCACCCACTCTATTCCTTTCTTTCAACAACTTCTCAATCTGCCACCCTGTCTGGATTGCAGTGGCACAATATCAGCTCACATTTTATGTCACCATTCCATTCCATTCCATTCCACTCCATTCTATTCAATGTCATTCCATTCCATTCCATTCCATTCCATTGCACTCCATTCTGATCCTTTCTATTCCATTCTATTGCATTCCATTCCATTCCATTCCATTCCATTCCATTCCATTCCATTCCACACTATTCTATTCTATTCCTTTCTTTCAAAAAGTTCTCATTCTGTCACCCAGGCTGGATTGCAGTGGCACAATGTTAGCTCATATTTTATTACACTGTTCCATTCCATTCCATTCCATTCCATTCCATTCCATTCTGTTCCGTTCCATTCCATTCTGTTCCATTCTGTTCCATAGCACTCCATTCCATTCGATTCCATTCAATTCAATTCCATTCCATTCCACCCTATTCTATTCCATTACTTTCTTTCAACAAGATCTCAAATTGTCACCCTGGCAGGATTGCAGAAGAACAATGTCACCTCACATTTTATTTAATGGTTCCATTCCATTCCAATCCATTCCATTCTATTCAATTCCATTCCACTCCATTCCATTCCATTCAATTCCATTCCGTTCCATTCCATTCCATTCCATTCCCTTCCATACCATTTAATTCCATTCTGTTCCATTCCATTCCACACTATTCTATTCTATTCCTTTCTTTCAACAAGTTCTCAATCTGTCACCCTGTCTGGATTGCAGTGGCACAATGTCAGCTCACATTTTATTTCACCGTTCAATTCCATTCCATATCATTCCATTTTGTTCCATTCCATTCCATTCCATTCCATTCCATTCCATTCCATGCCATTCCACTCCCCTTCATTTCGTTCCATTCCGTTCGATTCCATTCCATTCCGTTCCATTTTATTCCACTACTTCCCAAACCATCCCGTTCCATTCCATTGCATTCCATTGCATTCCATTCCATTCCATTCCATTTCGTTCCATTCTGTTACATTCCCTTCTAGTGCACTACATTCCATTCCATTCCTTTCCCTTCCCTTCTAGTGCACTACATTCCATTCCATTCTATTCCATTCCATTCCATTCTATTCCATTCCATTCCATTCCATTCCATTCCATTCCATTCCATTCCATTCCATTCCATTCTATTCCATTCCATTCCTTTTCATTGCATTCCTTTCCATTCCATTCCATTACACTCCATTCCTTTCTATTCCATTCCACTCCAGTCCACTCCAATCCACTCCATTGCACTCCACTCCACTCCACTCCATTCCAGTCCATTCCATTCCATTCCACACTATTCTATTCTATTCCTTTCTTATTATTATTATACTTTATGTTTTAGGGTACATGTGCACAATGTGCCGGTTTGTTACATATGTATCTATGTGCCATGTTGATTTCCTGCCCCCATTAACTCTCCATTTAGCATTAGGTATATCTCCTAATGCTATCCCTCCCCCATCCCCCAACCCCATAACAGTCTCCAGAGTGTGATGTTCCCCTTTCTGTGTCCATGAGTTCTGATTGTTCAATTCCCACCTATGAGTGAGAACATGCGGTGTTTGGTTTCTTGTCCTTGCGATAGTTTACTGAGAATGATGTTTTCCAATTTCATCCATGTCCCTACAAAGGACATGAACTCATCATTTTTTATGGCTGCATAATATTCCTTGGTGTATTTGGACCACATTTTCTTAATCCACTCTATCTTTGTTGGACATTTGTGTTGGTTCCAATTCTTTGCTATTGTGAATAGTGCTGCAATAAACATACATGTGCATGTGTCTTCATAGCAGCATGATTTATAGTCAATTGGGTATATACCCAGTAGTGGGATGGCTGGGTCAAATGGTATTTCTAGTTCTAGATCCCTGAGGAATCGCCACACTGACTTCCACAATGGTTGAACTAGTTTACA
Source organism: Nomascus leucogenys (assembly GCF_006542625.1). Lineage (NCBI taxonomy): Eukaryota > Metazoa > Chordata > Mammalia > Primates > Hylobatidae > Nomascus > Nomascus leucogenys. The sequence continues at coordinate 33,760 of NW_022097111.1, read as the reverse complement.
GTCCCACCAGCAGTGTAAAAATGTTCCTATTTCTCCACATCCCCTCCAGCACCTGTTGTTTCCTGATTTTTTAATGATGGCCATTCTAACTGGTGTGAGATGGTATCTCACTGTGGTTTTGATTTGCATTTCTCTGATGGACAGTGATGATGAGCATTTCTTCATGTGTTTTTTGGCTGCATAAATGTCTTCTTTTGAGAAGTGTCTGTTCATGTCCTTCGCCCACTTTTTGACAGGGTTGTTAGTTTTTTACTTGTAAATTTGTTTGAATTCATTGTAGATTCTGGATATTAGCCCTTTGTCAGATGAGGAAGTTGCAAAAATTTTCTCCCATTCTACAGGTTGCCTGTTCACTCTGATGGTACTTTCTTTTGCTGTGCAGAAGCTCTTTAGTTTAATTAGATCCCATTGGTCAATTTTGGCTTTCGTTGCCATTGCTTTTGGTGTTTTAGACATGAAGTCCTTGCCCACGCCTATGTCCTGAATGGTATTGCCTAGGTTTTCTTGGAGGATTTTAATGGTTTTAGGTCTAACATTTAAGTCTTTAATCCATCTTGAATTAATTTTTGTATAAGGTGTAAGGAAGGGATCCAGTTTCAGCTTTCTACATATGGCTAGCCAGTTTTCCCAGCACCATTTATTAAATAGGGAATCCTTTCCCCATTTCTTGTTTTTGTCAGGTTTGTCAAAGATCAGATAGTTGTAGATATGCAGCATCATTTCTGAGGGCTCTGTTCTGTTCCATTGATCTATGTCTCTGTTGTGGTACCTATACCATGCTGTTTTGGTTACTGTAGCCTTGTAGTATAGTTTGAAGTCAGGTATCGTGATGCCTCCAGCTTTGTTCTTTTGACTTGGCAATGTGGGATCTTTTTTGGTTCCATGTGAACGTTAAAGTAGTTTTTTCCAATTCTGTGAATAAAGTCATTGGTAGTTTGATGGGGATGGCATTGAATCTAAAAATTACCTTCAGCAGTTTGGCCATTTTCACGATATTGATTCTTCCAACCCATGAGCATGGAATGTTCTTCCATTTGTTTGTATCCTCTTTTATTTCATTGAGCAGTGGTTTGTAGTTCTCCTTGAAGAGGTCCTTCAAATCCCTTGTAAGTTGGATTCCTAGGTATTTTATTCTCTTTGAAGCAATTGTGAATGGGAGTTCTCTCATGATTTGGCTCTCTGTTTGTCTGTGATTGGTGTCCAATAATGCTTGTGATTTTTGTACATTGATTTTGTATCCTGAGACTTTGCTGAAGTTGCTAATCAGCTTAAGGAGATTTTGGACTGAGACAATGGGGTTTTCTAGATATACAATCATGTCATCTGCAAACAGGGACAATTTGACTTCCTCTTTTCCTAATTTAATACCCTTTATTTCCTTCTCCTGTCTGATTTCTCTGGCCAGAGCTTCCAGCACTATGTTGAATAGGAGCGGTGAGAGAGTGCATCCCTGTCTTGTGCCAGTTTTCAGAGGGAATGCTTCCCGTTTTTGCCCATTCAGTATGATATTGGCTGTGGGTTTGTCATAGATAGCTCTTATTATTTTGAGATACGTCCCATCAATACCTAATTTATTGAGAGTTTTTAGCATGAAGTGTTGTTGAATTTTGTCAAAGGCCTTTACTGCATCTACTGAGATAATCATGTGGTTTTTGTCTTTGGTTCTGTTTATATGCTGGATTACATTTATTGATTTGTGTATGTTGAACCAGCCTTGCATCCCAGGGATGAACCCAACTTGATTATTCTGGATAAGCTTTTTGATGTACTGCTGGATTCGGTTTGCCAGAATTTTATTGAGGATTTTTGCATCAATATTCGTCAAAGATATTGGTCTAAAATTCTCTTTTTTGGTTATGTCTCTGCCAGGCTTTGGTATCAGGACGATGCTGGCTTCATAAAATGTGTTAGGGAGGATTCCCTCTTTTTCTATCGATTGGAATAGTTTCAGAAGGAATGGTAGCAGTTCCTCCTTGTACCTCTGGTAGAATTCGGCTGCGAATCCATCAGGGCCTGGACTCTTTGGTTGGTAAGCTATTGATTATTGCCACAATTTCAGGACCTGTTATTGATCTATTCAGAGATTCAACTTCTTCCTGGTTTAGTCTTGGGGGGGTGTATTTGTCGAGGAATTTATCCATTTCTTCTAGATTTTCTAGTTGATTTGCATCGAGGTGTTTGTAGTATTCTCTGATGGTAGATTGTATTTCTGCGGGATCGGTGGTGATGTCCCCTTTTTCATTTTTTATTGTATCTATTTGATTCTTCTCTCTTTTCTTCTTTATTAGTCTTGTTAGCGGTCTGTCAATTTTGTTGATCTTTTCAAAAAACCAGCTCCTGAATTCCTTAATTTTTTGAAGGGTTTTTTGTGTCTCTATTTCCTTCATTTCTGCTCTGATTTCAGTTATTTCTAGCCTTCTGCTAGCTTTTGAATGTGTTTGCTCTTGCTTTTCTAGTTCTTTTAATTGTGATGTTAGGGAGTCAATTTTGGATCTTTCCTGCTTTCTCTTGTGGGCATTTAGTGCTATATATTTCCCTCTACACACCGCTTTGAATGTGTCCCAGAGATTCTGGTATGTTGTGCCTTTGTTCTCATTGGTTTCAAAGAACATCTTTATTTCTGCCTTCATTTCATTATGTACCCAATAGTCATTCAGGAGCAGGTTGTTCAGTTTCCATGTAGTTGAGCGGTTTTGAGTGAGTTTCTTAATCCTGAGTTCTAGTTTGATTGCACTGTGGTTGAGAGACAGTTTGATATAATTTCTGTTCTTTTACATTTGCTGAGGAGAGCTTTACTTCCAAATATGTGGTCAATTTTGGAATAGGTGTGGTGTGCTACTGAAAAAAATGTATATTCTGTTGATTTGCGGTGGAGAGTTCTGTAGATGTCTATTAGGTCCACATTGTGCAGAGCTGAGTTCAATTCCTGGATATCCTTGTTAACTTTCTGTGTCGTTGCTCTGTCTAATGTTGACAGTGGGGTGTTAAAATCTCCCACTATTAATGTGTGGGGGTTTAAGTCCCTTTGTAGGTTACTCAGAACTTGTTTTATGAATCTGGGTGCTCCTGTGTTGGGTGCATATATATTTAGAATAGTTAGCTCTTCTTGTTGAATTTATCCCGTTACCATTATGTAATGGCCTAGTTTGTCTCTTTGATCTTTGTTGGCTTAAAGTCTATTTTATCAGAGACTAGGATTGCAACCCGTGCCTTTTTTTGTTTTCCGTTTGCTTGATAGATCTTCCTCCATCCCTTTATTTTGAGTCTATATGTGTCTCTGCACGTGAGATGGGTTTCCTGAATACAGCACACTGATGGGTCCTGACTCCTTATCCAGTTTGCCAGTCTGTGTCTTTTAATAGGAGCATTTAGCCCATTTACATTTAATGCTAATATTGTTATGTGTGAATCTGATCCTGCCATTATGATGTTAGTTGGTTATTTTGCTCGTTAGTTGATGCAGTTTCTTCCTAGCCTCGATAGTCTTTACAATTTGGCATGTTTTTGCAGTGGCTGATACCGGTTGTTCCTTTCCATGTTTAGTGCTTCTTTCAGGAGCTCTTTTAGGGCAGGCCTGGTGGTGTCAAAATCACTCAGCGTTTGCTTGTCTGTAAAGTATTTTATTTCTCCTTCACTTATGAAGCTTAGTTTGGCTGGATTTGAAATTCTGGATTGAAAATTCTTTTCTTTAAGAATGTTGAATATCGGCCCCCACTCTCTTCTGGCTTGTAGAGTTTCAGCCGAGAGATCAGCTGTTAGTCTGGTGGGCATCCCTTTGTGGGTAACCCGACCTTTCTCTCTGGCTGCCCTTAACATTTTTTCCTTCATTTCAACTTTGGTGAATCTGACAATTATGTGTCTTGGAGTTGCTCTTCTCGAGGAGTATCTTTGTGGCGTTCTCTGTATTTCCTGAATCTGAATGTTGGCCTGCCTTGCTAGATTGGGGAAGTTCTCCCGGATAATACCTTGCAGAGTGTTTTCCAACTTGGTTCCATTCTCCCCGTCATTTTCAGATACACCAATCAGACGTAGGTTTGGTCTTTTCACATAGTCTCAAATTCCTTGGAGGCTTTGTACATTTCTTTTTATTCTTTTTTCTCTAAACTTCCCTTCTCGCTTCATTTCATTCATTTCATCTTCCATCAGCGATACCCTTTCTTCCAGTTGATCGCATCTGCTACTGAGGCTTCTGCAATCTTCATGTAGTTCTTGAAACTTGGCTTTCAGCTCCATCAGCTCCTTTAAGCCCTTCTCTCCATTGGTTATTCTAGTTATCCATTCTTCTAATTTTTTTACAAAGTTTTTAACTTCTTTGCTATTGTTTTGAATTTCCTCCCATAGCTCAGAGTAGTTTGATCGTCTGAAGCCACCTTCTCTCAACTCGTCAAAGTCATCCTCCATCCAGCTTTGTTCCGTTGCTGGTGAGGAACTGCGTTCCTTTGGAGGAGGAGATTGCTCTGCTTTTTAGAGTTTCCAGTTTTTCTTCTGTGTTTATTCCCCATGTTTGTGGTTTTATCTACTTTTGGTCTTTGATGATGGTGATGTACAGATGGGTTTTAGATGTGGATGTCCTTTCCCTTTGTTAGTTTTCCTTCTACCAGACAGGACCCTCAGCTGTGGGTCTGTTGGAGTTTACTAGAGGTTCAGTCCAGACCCTGTTTGGCTGGGTGTCAGCATCGGTGGCTGCAGAACAGCAGATTTTCGTGAGACCACCAATTCCGCTGTCTGGTCGTTCCTGTGGAAGTTTTGTCTCAGAGGAGTACCCAGCCGAGTGACATGTCAGTCTGTCCCTACTGGGGGGGTGCCTCCCAGTTAGGGTGCTGAGGGGTGAGGGACCCACATTAGGAGGCAGTCTGTCCGTTCTCCCAGCTGAATGCTGGGAGAACGACTACACTCTTAAAAGCTTAAACAGTAATGCAGAAATCACCCTTCATCTGTGTCGCTCAGGCTGGGAGCTGTAGACCAGAGCTGTTCCTATTTGGCCATCTTGGCTCCACCCACTCTATTCCTTTCTTTCAACAACTTCTCAATCTGCCACCCTGTCTGGATTGCAGTGGCACAATATCAGCTCACATTTTATGTCACCATTCCATTCCATTCCATTCCACTCCATTCTATTCAATGTCATTCCATTCCATTCCATTCCATTCCATTGCACTCCATTCTGATCCTTTCTATTCCATTCTATTGCATTCCATTCCATTCCATTCCATTCCATTCCATTCCATTCCATTCCACACTATTCTATTCTATTCCTTTCTTTCAAAAAGTTCTCATTCTGTCACCCAGGCTGGATTGCAGTGGCACAATGTTAGCTCATATTTTATTACACTGTTCCATTCCATTCCATTCCATTCCATTCCATTCCATTCTGTTCCGTTCCATTCCATTCTGTTCCATTCTGTTCCATAGCACTCCATTCCATTCGATTCCATTCAATTCAATTCCATTCCATTCCACCCTATTCTATTCCATTACTTTCTTTCAACAAGATCTCAAATTGTCACCCTGGCAGGATTGCAGAAGAACAATGTCACCTCACATTTTATTTAATGGTTCCATTCCATTCCAATCCATTCCATTCTATTCAATTCCATTCCACTCCATTCCATTCCATTCAATTCCATTCCGTTCCATTCCATTCCATTCCATTCCCTTCCATACCATTTAATTCCATTCTGTTCCATTCCATTCCACACTATTCTATTCTATTCCTTTCTTTCAACAAGTTCTCAATCTGTCACCCTGTCTGGATTGCAGTGGCACAATGTCAGCTCACATTTTATTTCACCGTTCAATTCCATTCCATATCATTCCATTTTGTTCCATTCCATTCCATTCCATTCCATTCCATTCCATTCCATGCCATTCCACTCCCCTTCATTTCGTTCCATTCCGTTCGATTCCATTCCATTCCGTTCCATTTTATTCCACTACTTCCCAAACCATCCCGTTCCATTCCATTGCATTCCATTGCATTCCATTCCATTCCATTCCATTTCGTTCCATTCTGTTACATTCCCTTCTAGTGCACTACATTCCATTCCATTCCTTTCCCTTCCCTTCTAGTGCACTACATTCCATTCCATTCTATTCCATTCCATTCCATTCTATTCCATTCCATTCCATTCCATTCCATTCCATTCCATTCCATTCCATTCCATTCCATTCTATTCCATTCCATTCCTTTTCATTGCATTCCTTTCCATTCCATTCCATTACACTCCATTCCTTTCTATTCCATTCCACTCCAGTCCACTCCAATCCACTCCATTGCACTCCACTCCACTCCACTCCATTCCAGTCCATTCCATTCCATTCCACACTATTCTATTCTATTCCTTTCTTATTATTATTATACTTTATGTTTTAGGGTACATGTGCACAATGTGCCGGTTTGTTACATATGTATCTATGTGCCATGTTGATTTCCTGCCCCCATTAACTCTCCATTTAGCATTAGGTATATCTCCTAATGCTATCCCTCCCCCATCCCCCAACCCCATAACAGTCTCCAGAGTGTGATGTTCCCCTTTCTGTGTCCATGAGTTCTGATTGTTCAATTCCCACCTATGAGTGAGAACATGCGGTGTTTGGTTTCTTGTCCTTGCGATAGTTTACTGAGAATGATGTTTTCCAATTTCATCCATGTCCCTACAAAGGACATGAACTCATCATTTTTTATGGCTGCATAATATTCCTTGGTGTATTTGGACCACATTTTCTTAATCCACTCTATCTTTGTTGGACATTTGTGTTGGTTCCAATTCTTTGCTATTGTGAATAGTGCTGCAATAAACATACATGTGCATGTGTCTTCATAGCAGCATGATTTATAGTCAATTGGGTATATACCCAGTAGTGGGATGGCTGGGTCAAATGGTATTTCTAGTTCTAGATCCCTGAGGAATCGCCACACTGACTTCCACAATGGTTGAACTAGTTTACAGTCCCACCAGCAGTGTAAAAATGTTCCTATTTCTCCACATCCCCTCCAGCACCTGTTGTTTCCTGATTTTTTAATGATGGCCATTCTAACTGGTGTGAGATGGTATCTCACTGTGGTTTTGATTTGCATTTCTCTGATGGACAGTGATGATGAGCATTTCTTCATGTGTTTTTTGGCTGCATAAATGTCTTCTTTTGAGAAGTGTCTGTTCATGTCCTTCGCCCACTTTTTGACAGGGTTGTTAGTTTTTTACTTGTAAATTTGTTTGAATTCATTGTAGATTCTGGATATTAGCCCTTTGTCAGATGAGGAAGTTGCAAAAATTTTCTCCCATTCTACAGGTTGCCTGTTCACTCTGATGGTACTTTCTTTTGCTGTGCAGAAGCTCTTTAGTTTAATTAGATCCCATTGGTCAATTTTGGCTTTCGTTGCCATTGCTTTTGGTGTTTTAGACATGAAGTCCTTGCCCACGCCTATGTCCTGAATGGTATTGCCTAGGTTTTCTTGGAGGATTTTAATGGTTTTAGGTCTAACATTTAAGTCTTTAATCCATCTTGAATTAATTTTTGTATAAGGTGTAAGGAAGGGATCCAGTTTCAGCTTTCTACATATGGCTAGCCAGTTTTCCCAGCACCATTTATTAAATAGGGAATCCTTTCCCCATTTCTTGTTTTTGTCAGGTTTGTCAAAGATCAGATAGTTGTAGATATGCAGCATCATTTCTGAGGGCTCTGTTCTGTTCCATTGATCTATGTCTCTGTTGTGGTACCTATACCATGCTGTTTTGGTTACTGTAGCCTTGTAGTATAGTTTGAAGTCAGGTATCGTGATGCCTCCAGCTTTGTTCTTTTGACTTGGCAATGTGGGATCTTTTTTGGTTCCATGTGAACGTTAAAGTAGTTTTTTCCAATTCTGTGAATAAAGTCATTGGTAGTTTGATGGGGATGGCATTGAATCTAAAAATTACCTTCAGCAGTTTGGCCATTTTCACGATATTGATTCTTCCAACCCATGAGCATGGAATGTTCTTCCATTTGTTTGTATCCTCTTTTATTTCATTGAGCAGTGGTTTGTAGTTCTCCTTGAAGAGGTCCTTCAAATCCCTTGTAAGTTGGATTCCTAGGTATTTTATTCTCTTTGAAGCAATTGTGAATGGGAGTTCTCTCATGATTTGGCTCTCTGTTTGTCTGTGATTGGTGTCCAATAATGCTTGTGATTTTTGTACATTGATTTTGTATCCTGAGACTTTGCTGAAGTTGCTAATCAGCTTAAGGAGATTTTGGACTGAGACAATGGGGTTTTCTAGATATACAATCATGTCATCTGCAAACAGGGACAATTTGACTTCCTCTTTTCCTAATTTAATACCCTTTATTTCCTTCTCCTGTCTGATTTCTCTGGCCAGAGCTTCCAGCACTATGTTGAATAGGAGCGGTGAGAGAGTGCATCCCTGTCTTGTGCCAGTTTTCAGAGGGAATGCTTCCCGTTTTTGCCCATTCAGTATGATATTGGCTGTGGGTTTGTCATAGATAGCTCTTATTATTTTGAGATACGTCCCATCAATACCTAATTTATTGAGAGTTTTTAGCATGAAGTGTTGTTGAATTTTGTCAAAGGCCTTTACTGCATCTACTGAGATAATCATGTGGTTTTTGTCTTTGGTTCTGTTTATATGCTGGATTACATTTATTGATTTGTGTATGTTGAACCAGCCTTGCATCCCAGGGATGAACCCAACTTGATTATTCTGGATAAGCTTTTTGATGTACTGCTGGATTCGGTTTGCCAGAATTTTATTGAGGATTTTTGCATCAATATTCGTCAAAGATATTGGTCTAAAATTCTCTTTTTTGGTTATGTCTCTGCCAGGCTTTGGTATCAGGACGATGCTGGCTTCATAAAATGTGTTAGGGAGGATTCCCTCTTTTTCTATCGATTGGAATAGTTTCAGAAGGAATGGTAGCAGTTCCTCCTTGTACCTCTGGTAGAATTCGGCTGCGAATCCATCAGGGCCTGGACTCTTTGGTTGGTAAGCTATTGATTATTGCCACAATTTCAGGACCTGTTATTGATCTATTCAGAGATTCAACTTCTTCCTGGTTTAGTCTTGGGGGGGTGTATTTGTCGAGGAATTTATCCATTTCTTCTAGATTTTCTAGTTGATTTGCATCGAGGTGTTTGTAGTATTCTCTGATGGTAGATTGTATTTCTGCGGGATCGGTGGTGATGTCCCCTTTTTCATTTTTTATTGTATCTATTTGATTCTTCTCTCTTTTCTTCTTTATTAGTCTTGTTAGCGGTCTGTCAATTTTGTTGATCTTTTCAAAAAACCAGCTCCTGAATTCCTTAATTTTTTGAAGGGTTTTTTGTGTCTCTATTTCCTTCATTTCTGCTCTGATTTCAGTTATTTCTAGCCTTCTGCTAGCTTTTGAATGTGTTTGCTCTTGCTTTTCTAGTTCTTTTAATTGTGATGTTAGGGAGTCAATTTTGGATCTTTCCTGCTTTCTCTTGTGGGCATTTAGTGCTATATATTTCCCTCTACACACCGCTTTGAATGTGTCCCAGAGATTCTGGTATGTTGTGCCTTTGTTCTCATTGGTTTCAAAGAACATCTTTATTTCTGCCTTCATTTCATTATGTACCCAATAGTCATTCAGGAGCAGGTTGTTCAGTTTCCATGTAGTTGAGCGGTTTTGAGTGAGTTTCTTAATCCTGAGTTCTAGTTTGATTGCACTGTGGTTGAGAGACAGTTTGATATAATTTCTGTTCTTTTACATTTGCTGAGGAGAGCTTTACTTCCAAATATGTGGTCAATTTTGGAATAGGTGTGGTGTGCTACTGAAAAAAATGTATATTCTGTTGATTTGCGGTGGAGAGTTCTGTAGATGTCTATTAGGTCCACATTGTGCAGAGCTGAGTTCAATTCCTGGATATCCTTGTTAACTTTCTGTGTCGTTGCTCTGTCTAATGTTGACAGTGGGGTGTTAAAATCTCCCACTATTAATGTGTGGGGGTTTAAGTCCCTTTGTAGGTTACTCAGAACTTGTTTTATGAATCTGGGTGCTCCTGTGTTGGGTGCATATATATTTAGAATAGTTAGCTCTTCTTGTTGAATTTATCCCGTTACCATTATGTAATGGCCTAGTTTGTCTCTTTGATCTTTGTTGGCTTAAAGTCTATTTTATCAGAGACTAGGATTGCAACCCGTGCCTTTTTTTGTTTTCCGTTTGCTTGATAGATCTTCCTCCATCCCTTTATTTTGAGTCTATATGTGTCTCTGCACGTGAGATGGGTTTCCTGAATACAGCACACTGATGGGTCCTGACTCCTTATCCAGTTTGCCAGTCTGTGTCTTTTAATAGGAGCATTTAGCCCATTTACATTTAATGCTAATATTGTTATGTGTGAATCTGATCCTGCCATTATGATGTTAGTTGGTTATTTTGCTCGTTAGTTGATGCAGTTTCTTCCTAGCCTCGATAGTCTTTACAATTTGGCATGTTTTTGCAGTGGCTGATACCGGTTGTTCCTTTCCATGTTTAGTGCTTCTTTCAGGAGCTCTTTTAGGGCAGGCCTGGTGGTGTCAAAATCACTCAGCGTTTGCTTGTCTGTAAAGTATTTTATTTCTCCTTCACTTATGAAGCTTAGTTTGGCTGGATTTGAAATTCTGGATTGAAAATTCTTTTCTTTAAGAATGTTGAATATCGGCCCCCACTCTCTTCTGGCTTGTAGAGTTTCAGCCGAGAGATCAGCTGTTAGTCTGGTGGGCATCCCTTTGTGGGTAACCCGACCTTTCTCTCTGGCTGCCCTTAACATTTTTTCCTTCATTTCAACTTTGGTGAATCTGACAATTATGTGTCTTGGAGTTGCTCTTCTCGAGGAGTATCTTTGTGGCGTTCTCTGTATTTCCTGAATCTGAATGTTGGCCTGCCTTGCTAGATTGGGGAAGTTCTCCCGGATAATACCTTGCAGAGTGTTTTCCAACTTGGTTCCATTCTCCCCGTCATTTTCAGATACACCAATCAGACGTAGGTTTGGTCTTTTCACATAGTCTCAAATTCCTTGGAGGCTTTGTACATTTCTTTTTATTCTTTTTTCTCTAAACTTCCCTTCTCGCTTCATTTCATTCATTTCATCTTCCATCAGCGATACCCTTTCTTCCAGTTGATCGCATCTGCTACTGAGGCTTCTGCAATCTTCATGTAGTTCTTGAAACTTGGCTTTCAGCTCCATCAGCTCCTTTAAGCCCTTCTCTCCATTGGTTATTCTAGTTATCCATTCTTCTAATTTTTTTACAAAGTTTTTAACTTCTTTGCTATTGTTTTGAATTTCCTCCCATAGCTCAGAGTAGTTTGATCGTCTGAAGCCACCTTCTCTCAACTCGTCAAAGTCATCCTCCATCCAGCTTTGTTCCGTTGCTGGTGAGGAACTGCGTTCCTTTGGAGGAGGAGATTGCTCTGCTTTTTAGAGTTTCCAGTTTTTCTTCTGTGTTTATTCCCCATGTTTGTGGTTTTATCTACTTTTGGTCTTTGATGATGGTGATGTACAGATGGGTTTTAGATGTGGATGTCCTTTCCCTTTGTTAGTTTTCCTTCTACCAGACAGGACCCTCAGCTGTGGGTCTGTTGGAGTTTACTAGAGGTTCAGTCCAGACCCTGTTTGGCTGGGTGTCAGCATCGGTGGCTGCAGAACAGCAGATTTTCGTGAGACCACCAATTCCGCTGTCTGGTCGTTCCTGTGGAAGTTTTGTCTCAGAGGAGTACCCAGCCGAGTGACATGTCAGTCTGTCCCTACTGGGGGGGGTGCCTCCCAGTTAGGGTGCTGAGGGGTGAGGGACCCACATTAGGAGGCAGTCTGTCCGTTCTCCCAGCTGAATGCTGGGAGAACGACTACACTCTTAAAAGCTTAAACAGTAATGCAGAAATCACCCTTCATCTGTGTCGCTCAGGCTGGGAGCTGTAGACCAGAGCTGTTCCTATTTGGCCATCTTGGCTCCACCCACTCTATTCCTTTCTTTCAACAACTTCTCAATCTGCCACCCTGTCTGGATTGCAGTGGCACAATATCAGCTCACATTTTATGTCACCATTCCATTCCATTCCATTCCACTCCATTCTATTCAATGTCATTCCATTCCATTCCATTCCATTCCATTGCACTCCATTCTGATCCTTTCTATTCCATTCTATTGCATTCCATTCCATTCCATTCCATTCCATTCCATTCCATTCCATTCCACACTATTCTATTCTATTCCTTTCTTTCAAAAAGTTCTCATTCTGTCACCCAGGCTGGATTGCAGTGGCACAATGTTAGCTCATATTTTATTACACTGTTCCATTCCATTCCATTCCATTCCATTCCATTCCATTCCATTCTGTTCCGTTCCATTCCATTCTGTTCCATTCTGTTCCATAGCACTCCATTCCATTCGATTCCATTCAATTCAATTCCATTCCATTCCACCCTATTCTATTCCATTACTTTCTTTCAACAAGATCTCAAATTGTCACCCTGGCAGGATTGCAGAAGAACAATGTCACCTCACATTTTATTTAATGGTTCCATTCCATTCCACTCCATTCCATTCTATTCAATTCCATTCCACTCCATTCCATTCCATTCAATTCCATTCCGTTCCATTCCATTCCATTCCATTCCCTTCCATACCATTTAATTCCATTCTGTTCCATTCCATTCCACACTATTCTATTCTATTCCTTTCTTTCAACAAGTTCTCAATCTGTCACCCTGGCTGGATTGCAGTGGCACAATATCAGCTCACATTTTATTTCACCATTTCATTCCATTCCATTCCATTCCATTCCATTCCATTCCATTTCATTCCATTCTGTTCCATTTCTTTCCATTGCACTCAATTCCATTCCATTCCATTCCATTTTATTCCATTCCACTCCACTCCGCTCCACTCCATTCCATTACATTACATTCCACAATATTCTATTCTATTCCTTTCCTTCAACAAATTCACAATCTGTCACCGTGGCTTTATTGCAGTGGCAGTATGTCAGTTCATATTTTATTTCACTGTTCCATTCCAGTCCATTCCATTCCATTCCCTTCCATTTGATTGCATTCCATTCAATTCCGTTCCATTGCACTCCATTCCATACCGTTCCATTCCATTCCATTCCATCCCATCCCATCCCGTCCCATCCCGTCCCATTCCGTTCCGTTCCGTTCCATTCCATTCCATTCCATTCCATTCCATTCCATTCCGCACTATTCTACTCTATACTTTCTTTCAACGAGTTCTCAATCTGTCACCCTTGCTGGATTGCAGTGGCACAATGTTAGCTCGTATTTTATTTCACCGTTCCATTCCTTTCCATTTCATTCCATTCAATTCCATTCCATTCCGTTCCATTTCATTCCAATCCGTTGCATTCCGTTCCACTGCACTCCATTCCCTTCGATTCCATTTGATTCCTTTCCATTCCATTCTATTGAATTCCACCCTATTCTATTCTATTCCTTTCTTTTAACAAGTTCTCAGTCTGTCACCGTGGCTGGATTGCAGTGTCATAATATCACCTTACATTTTATTTCACCCATCCATTCCATTCCATTCCATTTCATTCCATTCCGTTCCATTCTGTTCCATTGCACTCCATTCCATTCCATTGGGTTCCATTTCATTCCATGCCATTTAGTTCCGTTCCATTCCACTCCATTCCATTCCATTGGGTTCCATTTCATTCCATGCCATTTCGTTCCGTTCCATTCCACTCCAGTCCAATCCACCAGAGTTCAGTCCACTCAAATCCACTCCATTCCACTCCATTCCATTCCGTTCAATTCCGTTCCACACTATTCTTTTCTATTCCTTTCATTCAAAATTTCTAGATCTGTCTCCCTGTCTGGACTGCAGTGGCTCAATGTCAACTCACATTTTATTTCACCGTTCCATTCCATTCCATTCCATTCCATTCCATTCCATTCCATTGCATTCCTTTCCATTCCATTCTGTTTCATTCCGTTCCATTGCACTCCATTTCATTCCGTTCTATTCCATTCCATCTCATCCCATCCCCTTCCATTCCATTCAATTACATTCCTTTCCATTCCATTCCATTCCACACTATTCTATTCTATTCCTTTCTTTCAGCAAGTTCTCAATCTGTCAACCTGGCTGGATTGCAGTGGCACAATATCAGCTCACATTTTCTTTCAAGGCTCCATTCCTTTCCATTCAATTCCATTCCACTCTATTCCACTCTGTTCCATTCCATTTCATTCCATTCCGTTCCATTCCATTCCATTCCATTCCGTTACATTCCATTCCTTTCCACTGCATTCCATTCCATTCCATTCCATTCCATTCCATTCCATTCCATTCCATTCCATTCCATTCCACACTATTCTATTCTATTCCTTTCTTTCAACAAGTTCTCAATCTGTCTCCCTGGATGGATTGCAGTGGCACAATGTCAGCTCACATTTTATTTCACCATTCCATTCCATTTCATTCTATTCCATTCCATTCCATTCCATTCCGTTCCACTCCATTTTTTTCCATTCCGTCCCATTCCAGACCATTGCATTCCATTCCATTTCATTCTGTTCCAGTCTGTTCCATTCCATTCCATTCCATTCCATTAAAATTCCATTGTACTCCATTCCGTACAATTAAATTCCATTCCATTCCCTTCCATTCCATTCCATTCTATTACTTTCCATTCCTCTCTATTCTATTCTATACATTTCTTTCTGCAATTTCTCAATTTTTCACCCTGGCTGGATTGCAGTGGCACAATGTCAGCTCACAGTTTATTTCACCATTCCATTCCATTACATTCCGTTCCATTCCATTCCATTCCTTTTCGTTCCATTCCGTTCCATTCCATTCCATTGCACTCCATTCCATTCCATTCCATTTTGTTCCATTCCGTTACATTCCATGCAATTCCGTTCCAATCCGTTCCATTCCGTTCCATTCTGTTCCATTCCATTCCTTTCTATTCCATTCCATACTATTCTATTCTATTCCTTTCTTTCAACAATTTCTCAGTCTGTCACCATGGCTGGATTGCATTGGCACAATGTCAGCTCATATTTTATTTCACCATTCCGTTCTTCTCCGTTCTGTTCCATTCCATTCCATTTCGGTCTATTCCATTCCATAGCACTCCATTCCATTCCGATCCATTCCGTTCCATTCGGTACTGTTCCGATCCACTCCATTCCATTCCATTCCATTCCAAACTATTCTTTTCTATACCTATCTTTCAACAAGTTCTCAATCTGTCACCCTGCCTGGATTACAGTGTCACAATGTCAGCTGACATTTTATTTCACCATTCCAATCCATTCCATTCCATTTCGTTACATTCCGTTTCCTTCTGTTCCATTTCACATCTTTCCATTCCGTTCCGTTCCGTTCTGTGCCATTCTGTTCCATGCCATTCCATTCCATTTCTTTCCATTCCGTTTCTTTCCGTTCCATTGCCGTCCATTCCATTCCATTCCATTCCATCCTATTCTATTATATTCCTTTCTTTCAACAATTTCTCAATTTGTCACCCTGGCTGGATTGCAGTGGCACGAAGTCAGCTCACATTTTATTTCACCGTTCCATTCCATTATATTCCATTCCAATTCGTTGCATTCCATTCCATTCCGTTCCTTTGCACTCCTTTCCATTCCACTCCATTTCATTTCATTCCATGGAACTCCATTTCTTTCCATTCCATTCCATTCCATTCCATTCCATTCCATTCCATTCCACACTTTTCACTTCTATTCCTTTCTTTCAACAAGCTCTCAATCTGTCACACTGGCTGGATTGCAGTGACACAATGTCTCCTCAGATTTTATTTCAGTGTTCCATTCCATTCCAATCTATTCCATTCCATTCCATTTCATTATATTCCATTCCATTGCACTCCATTCCGTTCCATTCCATTCCATTCAATTCCATTCCTTTCTTTTCTGTTCCGTTCCATTCTGTTCCATTCCATTCTATTTTGTTCCTTTCCGTTCCATTCCATTCCATTACCCTCCATTCCATTCCATTCCACTCCACTCCACTCCAATCCACTCCACTCCACTCCACTCAAATCCATTGCATTCCATTCCATTGCATTCCACACTATTCTTTTCTATTCCTTTCTTTCAACAAGTTCTCAATCTGTCACCCTGGCTGGATTGCAGTGGCACAATGTCAGCTCACATTTTATTTCACCATTCTGTTCCATTCCATTCCGTTCCATTCCATTCTATTCCATTCCACTCCATTCCATTCCATTTCATTCCATTCCACTCCGTTCCATTCCATTTCATTCCATTCCGTTCCATTCCGTTCCTTTGCATTCCATTCCATTCCCTTCCCTTCCATTCCATTCTATTTGCACTATTCTATTCTATTGCTTTCTTTCAACAAGTTCTCAATCTGTCATCATGGCTGGATTGCAGTGGCACAATGTCAGATCACTTTTTATTTCACCGTTATTCCATTCCATTCCAATCAATTCCATCCCATTCCATCCCATCCCATTCCATTCCATTCCTTTCCATTCCATTCCATTCCATTCCATTCCATTCCATTCCGTTCCATTGCACTCCATTCCATTCCGTTCAATTCCAAACCATTCCTTCCCAACCCATCCTGTTTCATTCCATTGCATTCCATTCCATTCCATTCCATTCCATTATATTCCATTCCATGCCATACCATTCCATTCTATTCCATTCCATGCCATACCTTTCCATTCCTTTGCATTCCATTCCATTCCGTTCCATTCCATTCCATTCCATTCCATTCCACACTATTCTGTTCCATTCCTTTCTTTCAGCAAGTTCTCAACCAGTCACAGTGGCTGGACTGCTTTAGCACAATGTCAGATCACATTTTATTTCATGGTTCCATTCCATTCCATTCCATTGCATTTCATTCCATTCCATTCCATTCCATTCCATTGCACACCATTCCATTCCATTCCATTTCATTCCATTCCGTTCCATTGCACACCATTCCATTCCATTCCATTCCATTCCATTCCATTCCATTCCATTCCTTTCCATTCCATTCCATTCCATTCTTTTCCATTCCATTTCATTCCATTTTATTCCATACCATTCCATTCCATTGCACTCCACGCCATTCCACTCCACTCCACTGAACTGCACTCCACTCCATTCCATTCCATTTTATTCCATTCCACACTATTTTATTCAATTCCTTTCTTTAAACAAGTTTTCAATCTGTCACCCTGCCTGGATTGAAGTGGCACAATTCTGCTCATATTTTATTTCACCATTCCATTCCATTCCATTCCATTCCATTCCATTCCATT
This sequence comes from Nomascus leucogenys, assembly GCF_006542625.1. NCBI lineage: Eukaryota > Metazoa > Chordata > Mammalia > Primates > Hylobatidae > Nomascus > Nomascus leucogenys. The sequence goes on along the minus strand of NW_022097111.1, from coordinate 16,495 downwards.
ACATTCCATTCCGTTTTTTTCCATTCCGTTCCATTGCACTACATTCCATTGCATTCCATTCCATTCCACTGCATTCCATTCCATTCCATTGCTTTCCATTGCATTCCATTCCATTCCATTCCATTCCATTCCATTTCCTTCCACTCCATTCCATTCCATTATGTTCCGTTCCATTCCATTCCATTCCATTCCATTCCATTCCATTCCGTTCCATTCCAATCCATTCCACAATATTCTATTCTATTCCTTTCTTTCAACAAGTTCTCAATCTGTCACCCTGTCTGGATTGCAGTGGCACAGTGTCAGCATTCATTTTATTTCACCGTTCCATTCCATTCCATACCATTCCATTTCATTCCATTCCATTCCCCTTCATTTCATTGAATTCCGTTCGATTCCATTCTATTCCGTTCCATTCAGTTCCATTCCATTGCATTCCATTCCGTTCCGATCCGTTCCATTCCATTCCATTCAATTCCATTCTCTTCCATTCCAATCCATTCCACACTATTCTATTCTATACCTTTATTTCAACAAGCTTTCAATCTATCACCATGGCTGGATTGCAGTGGCAAAATATCATCTCACGTTTTATTTCAATGTTCTATTCCATTCCATTCCATTCCATTCCATTCCATTCCATTCCATTCTATTCCATTCCATTCCAGTCCAGTCCATGTCGTTCCATTCCGTTCAATTGCACTCCATTGCTTTCCATTCCGTTCCATTCCCTTCTGTTCCATTCCATTCCTTTTCTTTCAATTCCGTTTCAATCCATTCCATTACCCTCCATTCTATTCCATTCCACTCCACTCCACTCCAATCCTCTCCACTCCACTGCATTCCATTTAAATCCATTGCATTCCATTCCATTGGATTCCAGACTATTCTAGTCTGTTCCTTTCTTTCAACAAGTTCTCAATCTGTCACCCTGGCTGGATTGCAGTGGCAAAAGTTCAGCTCGCATTTTTTTGTCCTTCCATTCCATTCCATTCCATTCCATCCCATACCATTCCATTCCATTTCATTCCATTCCATTCCATTCCATTCCATTTCATTCCATTCCATTCCATTCCATTACATTACATTGCACTCCATTCCATTCCATTCCATTCCATTACTTCCCAACCCATCCCATTCCATTCCATTCCATTCCATTCCATTCCATTCCATTCCATTCCATTCCATTCCATTTCGCTCCATTTCGTTCCATTCCTTTCCATTCCATTCCATTCCATTCTATTCCATTCCATTCCATTTCATTGCGATCCTTTCCATTCCATTCCATTACACTCCATTCCTTTCCATTCCACTCTACTCCACTGCAATCCACTCCATTACACTCCACTCCACTCCACTCCACTCCATTAGATTCCATTCCATTCCATTCCATTCCATTCCATTCCATTCCATTCCATTCCATTCCATCCCATTCCATTCCACACTATTCAATTCTGTTACTTTCTTTCAACAAGTTCTCAATCTGTCACACTATTTGGATTGTAGTGGCAGAATGTCAGCTCACATTTTATTTCACCATTCCATTCCATTCCATTCCATTCCACTCCGTTCTATTCAATGTCATTCTATTACGTTCCATTCCGTTCCATTGCACTCCATTCCGATCCTTTCCATTCCATTCCATTCTATTCCATTTCATTCCATTGAACACTATTCTATTCTATTCCTTTCTTTCAACAAATTCTCAATCTGTCACCCATGCTGGATTGCAGTGGCACAATGTAAGCTCACATTTTATTTCACCGTTCCATTCCATTCCATTCCATTCCATTCCGTTCCATTCCGTTTCATTCCGTTCCATTCTGTTCCATAACACTCCATTCCATTCCATTCCATTCCACTCCATTGTATTCAATGTCATTCCATTCTGTTCCATTCCATTCCATTGCACTCCATTCCAATCCTTTCCATTACATTCGATTCTATTCCATTCCATTCCATTCCACACTATTCTATTCTATTCCTTTCTTTCAACAAGTTCTCAATCTGTCACCCAGGCTGGATTGCAATGGCACAATGTAAGCTCACATTTTATTTCACCGTTCCATTCCATTCCATTCCATTCCATTCCATTCCATTCCATTCCATAGCACTCCATTCCTTTCCATTCCATTCCATTCCATTCCATTCCATTCCATTCCATTCAATTCCATTCTTTTCCACCCTATTCTATTCTATTCCTTTCTTTCAACAAGATCTCAAGTTGTCACCCTGACAGGATTGCAGAGGTAAAATGTCACCTAACATTTTATTTCACGGTTCCATTCCATTCCATTCCACTCCATTCCACTCGACGCCACTCCCTTCCTTTCTTCTACATTCCACTCCACTACACTCCACTGCACTTTTTTCCATTCCATTCCATTCCCTTCCATTCCATTCCATTGCATTCCATTCCAATCCACACAACTTGATTCCAATCCACTGGATTCCATTCCATTCCATTCTTTTATATTCCAATCCCTTTCACCTGATTCCACTCTAGTACCCTCCACTCCAGTCCACTCCACTCCATTCCATTACTTTGCATTCCACTCCACTCCACTCCACACCTCTCCATACCATTCAATTCCAATTCACTGCAATCCACTCCAATCTATTCCCTTCCATTCCATTCCATTGCATTCCATTCATTTCAGTTGATATCCCTCTTCTGCCCTCCACTCCTCTCCACTCCACTGTATTCCATTCCTTACCATTCGCTTCCATTCGAGTGCACTATATTCCATTCCATTCCTTTCCATTCCATTCCACTTAATTCCAGTCCACTCCCCTCACTTCCTTTCTTCTCCTTTCAACTTCACTACAATCCACTGCAATCTTTTCCATTCCATTCCATTCTATTCCATTCCATTCCATTCCATTCTTTCTTTTCCACTAGAATCCACTCCACTGCACTCCAATCCATTCCATTCCATTCAAATGCACTCTACCCAACTCCACTCCTCTCCAATCCACTGTATTCCATTCCTTCCAATTCGCCTCCATTCCAGTTTACTCCATTCCATTCCATTCCATTCCATTTCATTCCATCCCATTATTTTCCAAGATAATCCACTCCAATCCATTCCATTCCGTTCCATTCCATTCAATTCTTATCCAATCTTCTCCACTCCACTCCTCTCCACTCTACTGCAATCCATTCCTTCCCATTCGCCTCCCTTCAAGTCCACACTGTTCCATTCCATTCCATTCCATTCCATTCCATTCCATTCCATTCCATTCCTTTCCATGCCATGCCATGCCATGCCATGCCATGCCATTCCATTCCATTCCATTCCATTCCATTCCATTCCATTCCATTCCTTTCCATTCCATTCCACTCCTCTCCATTCCACACCATTCCACTGCATTCCTTTCTTCTCCATTCCACTCCAATAAACTCCAATTCACTTTTTTCCATTAATTCCGTTCCATTCCATTTCATTCAGTTCAAATTGACTCTTCTGCACTCCACTCCTCTTCACACCACTGCATTCCATTCCTTCCCATTCGCTTCTATTCCAATCCCCTCCATTCCTTTCCATTCCTTTCCAGTCCATTCCATTTCATCACATTCCATTCCACTCCATTCCACTCAACTCCACTCCCTTCCTTTCATCTCCATGCCTATCCACTCCAATGTACTTTTTTCCATTCCATTCCATTCCATTCCCTTGCATTCCATTCCATTGCTTTCCATTCTTTTCCACTAGAATCCACTCCACTCCACTCAAATAGATTCCTTTCCATTCTACTCAATTCATATCCACTCTTCTGCACTACACTCCTCTCCAGAACACTGCATTCCATTCCTTCCCCTTCGCCTCCGTTTATATCCCCTCCATTCCATTCCATTCCATTCCATTCCATTCCATTCCATTCCATTCCACTACATTCCACTCCACACCACTCCCGTCTTTTCTTCTCCACTCCTCTCCACTGCCCTCTACTTCACTTTTTTCGATTCTATTCCATTCTTTTCCATTCCATTCCTTTCCATTCCATTCCATTCCATTCCACTAAATTCCATTCCTTTCCATTCCATTCCATTCCATTCCAATCGATTCCATTCCTTTCCCTTTCATTCCATTCCATTCCATTCTCTTCCATTTAAATCCATTCTTTTCACTAGAATCCACTCCACTCCAATCCAGTCCATTCCATTCCATTCCATTCAATTCAAATCTACCCTTGTCCACTCCACTCCTCTCCAGTCCACTGCATTCCATTCCTTCCCATTCCAGTCCTCTCCACTACACTCCCCTCCATTCCATTCATTTCAAATACACTGCATCCACTCCATTCCATTCCATTCCATTCCTTTTCATTCTGTTCCATTGCATTCCCTTCCACTCCATTACTTTCCATTCCTTTCCACTGTACTCCAATCCACTCCACTCCAGTCCACTGCATTACATTCCATTCCATCCCATTCCATTTCATTCCATTCCATTGAATTCAAATCCACTCTTCTCCACTCCCCTCCTTTGCACTCCACTGCATTCCATTCCTTCCCAATCGACTCCATTCCAGTCCATTCCATTCCATTCCTTTCCATTTCATTCTTTTATACTAGAATCCAATAGACTCCGATTCATTCCTTTCCATTCCATTGAATTCAAATCCACTCTTCTCCACTCCCCTCCTCTGCACTCCACCGCATTCCATTCCTTCCCAATCGACTCCATTCCAGTCCATTCCATTCCATTCCATTCCAGTCCATTCCATTCCATTTCATTCTTTTATACTAGAATCCAATCAACTCCAATCCATTCCTTTCCATTCCATTCAATTCAAATTCACTCTTCTGCACTCCACTCCTCTCCATACCACTGCATTCCATTCCTTGCAATTCGCCTTCTTTCCAATCCACTCCATTCCATTCCATTCTATTCCATTCCCTTCCATTCCATTTCAATCCATTCCATTCCATTCCATTCCATTCCCCTCCACGCAACTCCACTCCAATCCACTGCATCCCATTACAGTCCATTCCATTCCACCTGAATCCAACCTACTCCCCTCCATTCCACCCCACTCCCCTCCACTCCATTTCATTCCTTCCCATTCCACTCCAATCCACCACACTCCTCTCCATTCCATTCATTTCCAATAAACTGCACTCCACTCCATTCCATTCCATTTCATTGTATTCAATTCCACTCCATTACTTTCCATTCCATTCCATGCTACTCCATTCCACTCCACTCCACTCCACTGCATTGCATTCCATTCCTTCACATTCCATTGCATTCCTTTCCATTCAATTCAAATCCACTGTTTTCCACTCCACTCCTCTCCACTCCACTGCATTCCCTTCCTTCCTATTCGCCTTCATTCCAATACCCTCAATTCCATTCCATTCCATTTCATTCCTTTCCATTCCATTCCAATCCATTCCATTCTATTTCATTCCATTCCCCTACATTACATTACATTACATTCTTTCCCCTAGAATCCACTCCCCTTCACTCCACTCCATTCGATTCCAATGCATTCTTTCAATTCAAATCCACTGTTCTCCACTCCACTCCTCTCCACTTCACCGCATTTCTTTCCTTCCAATTCGAGTCCATTCCAGTACACTCCATTCCATTCCATTCCATTCCATTCCATTCCATTCCATTCCATGCCATGCCATTCCTTTTCACTCCATTCCACTGCACTCCACTCCCTTCTTTTCTTCTCCATTCCACTACACTGCAATCCACTGCAGTTTTTTCCACTCCATTCTATTCCATTTGATTGCATTCCATTCCATTCAATTGAAATCCACTCTTCTCCACTCCACTCCTCTCCAATCCACTGTATTCCATTCCTTCCCATTCCCCTCCATTCCAGTGCATTACTTTGCATTCCATTCCATTCCATTCCTCACCATTCCACACCTCTCCACTCCTGTCCTTTCTTCTCCATTCAACTCCTCTACACTCCACTGTACTTTTCTCCGTTCCATTCCATTCCATTCCATTCCATTCCATTCCATTCCATCCCATTCCATTCCAATCCTTTTCACTCCATTCCACTGCACTCCACTCCCTTCTTTTCTTCTCCATTCCACTACACTGCAATCCACTGCAGTTTTTTCCACTCCATTCTATTCCATTCGATTGCATTCCATTCCATTCAATTGAAATCCACTCTTCTCCACTCCACTCCTCTCCACTCCACTGTATTCCATTCCTTCCCATTCCCCTCCATTCCAGTGCATTACTTTGCATTCCATTCCATTCCATTCCACTCCACGCCATCCCACTCCTCTCCACTCCTGTCCTTTCTTCTCCATTCAACTTCTCTAAACTCCACTGTACTTTTTTCCATTCCATTCCATTCCATTCCATTCCATTCCATTCCATTCCATTCTTTTCCACTAGAATCCACTCCACTACCTTCCAATGCATTCCATTCCATTCCATTCCATTCAAATGCCCTCTTCTCCACTCCACTCCGCTCCAATCCACTGCATTCCATTCCTTCCATTTTGCTTCCATTCCACTCAACTCCCTTCCATTCCATTCCATTCCGTGGTATTCCATTCCAGTCATTTCAATTCCATTCCATTCCACTCTATAACACTCCATTCCACTCCCTTCCTTTGTTCTCCATTAGGCTCCACTGCTCTTTTCTCATTCCATTGCATTCCATTCTATTCCATTCCATTCCTTTCCATTCCATTCCATTCCATTCTTTTCCACTAGAATCCACTACACTCCACTCCACTTCTTTCCATTCCATTCCATTCCATTCAAATTCACTCTTTTCCACTCCACTCCCCTCCACTCAACTTCATTCCATTCCTTCCCTTTCACCTCCATTCCAGTCCAGTCAATTCCATTCCATTTTATTCCACTCCATTCCATTGCATTCTTTTCCACTCCATTCCACTCCACTCCATTCTCTTCCTTTCTTCTCCGTTCCACCCAGTGCAATCCACTGCCCTTATATACATTCCATTCCGTTCCGTTCCATCACATTCCATTCCATTCCATTCCTTTTGCATTCCATTCCCTTTCTTTCCACTAGAATCTACTGCACTCCACTCCAATCCATTCCATTCTATTCCATTCCATTCAAATCCACTGTTCTCCACTACACTCCTCTCCAATCTCTGCATTCCATTATTTCCCATTCGCCTCCATTCCAGACCTTTCCACTCCATTCTATTCCATTCCATTCCATTCCATTCCATTCCATTCCATTCCACTCCATTGCACTCCTCCCCTCTCCCTTCCTTTCTTCTCCATTCCACTCCGCTGCATTCCACCGCCCTTTGTTCTATTCCATTCCATTCCATTCCACTCCATGCATCTCCTTTCCAATCCACTGCATTCCATTCAATTCCATTCTATACCATTCCAATCCATTCCACCTGAATCCACTCTACTACCCTCCATTCAATTCCACTCCACTCCACTCTACTCCACTCCATTCCATTCCTTCCCATTCTGCTCCACTCCACTACACTCCTCTCCATAAAATTCAATTCCACTACACTGCACTCCACTCCACTCGATTCCATTCCATTTCATTTCATTGCATTGCATTCCATTCAATTCCAGATCCACTCTTTCCAATCCACTCCTCTCCACTCCACTGCATTCCATTCCTTCTCATTCACCTCCATTCCAGTCGATTCCATTCCATTCCATTTCACTCCATTCCACTCTAATCCACTCCCTTCTTTTCTTCTCCATTCCACTCCACTGCACTCCACTGCACTTTTTCCATTCTATTCCATTCCATTGCATTGCATTCCATTCCATTCAATTCAATCCACTCTTCTCCACTCAAATCCTCTCCAATCCACTTTATTCCATTCCTTCCCATTCGCCTCCATTGCGGTGCACTCCATTCCTTTCCACTCCACTCCTCTCCACTCCACTGCATTCCATTCCTTCCCATTCGCCTCCATTCCAGTCGATTCCATTCCATTCCATTCCATTTCACTCCATTCCACTCTAATCCACTCCCTTCTTTTCTTCTCCATTCCACTCCACTGCAATTTTTTCCATTCTATTCCATTCCATTGCATTGCATTCCATTCCATTCAATTCAAATCCACTCTTCTCCACTCCACTCCTCTCCAATCCACTTTATTCCATTTCTTCCCATTCGCCTCCATTGCGGTGCACTCCATTCCTTTCCATTCCATTCCATTCCACTCTACTCCACTGCCTTCCTTTCTTCTCCTTTCAACTCCACTACACTCCACTGCACTTGTTTCCATTCCATTCCATTCCATTCCATTCTTTTCCCACTAGAGTCCACTCCACTACACTAAAGTGCATTCCATTCCATTCAATTCAAGTTCAATCTTCTACACTCCACTCCTCTCCAATCCACTGTATTCCACTCCTTCCCATTCGCCTCCATTCCAGTTGACTCCATTCCATTCTATTCCATTCCATTCCATTCCATTCCATTCCATTCCATTCCATTCCAAACACTCCATTCCACTCCCTTTCTTCCTACTCCTTTCCTCTCCACTACACTCCACTGCATTTTTTTCCATTCCATTCTATTCTTTTCCACTAGAATCCACTGCCCTCCATTCCACTTCATTCCATTCCATTAAAATTCACTCTTCTCCACTCCAATCCTCTCCACTCCACTGCATTCCACTCCTTCCCTTTTGCCTTCATACCAGTCCACTCCTTCCATTGCATTCCACTCCATTCCATTCCATACCATTCCATTCCATTCCTCTCCAATCGACTCCGTTCCTTCTTCTCCATTCCACTCCACTGCACTCCACAGTGCACTTTTTTCCATTCCCTTCCATTCCATTCCAATCCATACCATTCCATTCCTTTCCATTCCCCTCCATTCCTCTAAACTCCACTCTCTTCCTTTCTTCTCCATTGCACTCCACTGCACTCCACTGCACTTTTTTTCCATTCATTCCATTCCATTCCATTCCATTCCATTCCATTCCAATCCATTCCATTCCATTCCACTCCTTTCCACTGCATTCCGTTCTTTTTGCCCAGAATCCACTCCACTCCACTCCCAATACATTCCATTCCATTTCATTCAAATCCAGTCTTCTCCACTCCACTCTTCTCCACTCCACTGAATTCCATTACTTTCCTTTCAGCTCCATTCCAGTTCACTCCATTTCATTCCATTAAATTCCATTTTATTTCTTTCCAGTCCATTACACTCTACTGCACTCCCTTCCTTTCTTCTCCATTGCACTCCACTGCACTTTTTTCCATTCCATTTCATTCCATTCCATTCCATTCCATTCCGTTCCATTCCATTCCCTCCCATTCTTTTCCACTAGATTCCTCTCCACTTCACTCCAATCAATTCCATTCCATTCCACTCCATTCTACTCCACTCCACTCCCTTCCTTTCTTCTCAGTTCCACTCCACTGCATGCACCTGCACTTTTTTCAATTCCATTCCATTGTTGTCTTTCCTTCCATTCCATTCTTTTCAACTAGAATCCACTCCACTCCACTCCAATCCATTCCTTTCCAGTCCTTTCAATTCAAATCCACTCTTCTCCAATCCACTCCACTCCCTCCACTGCAATCCATTCGTTCTCATTCGCCTCCATTCCAACCACTCCATTCCATTCCATTCCATGCATTCCATTCCACTCCATTCTACTCCACTCCACTCCCTTCCTTTCTTCTCCATTCCAGTCCACTGCACTCCACTGCACTTTTTTCATTCCATTACATTCCTTTCCATCCATTGCATTCCATTCCGATCTGTTCCAATACATTCCGTGCCGTTCCATTCCATTCCTTTTATTACATTCCATTCCACTCAATGCATCTCCACTCCAGTCCACTGCATTTGATTCCATTCTATTCTATTCCATTCCATTCCATTCCTCATGAATCCACTCTATTCCCCTCCATTCCTTCCACTCCGCTCCACATCATTCCATTACTTCCCACTCCACTCCACTCCACTCCTCTCCATTCCATTCAATTAAAATACACTGCATTACACTCCAATCCACTCCATTCCATTCCTTTTCATTCGGTTCCATTGTGTTCCATTGCATTCCTTATTTTCATTCCATTCCATTCTACTCCAATCCACTCCACCTCAATCCTCTGCATTCCATTCCATTCGATTCCATTCAATTCCATTCGATCCACCCACTCCACTCCCTTGCTTTCTTCTACATTCCACTCCACTACACTTTTTTTCCATTCCATTCCATTGCATTCCATTCCATTCCATTATTTTCCACTTTAATCCACTCCACTCCTCTCCAATCCATTCCATTCCGTTCAATTCAATTCAAATCCACTCCTCCACTCCACTCTCTCACTCCACTGCATTCCATTTCTTCCCATTCGCCTCTATTCCAGTCCACTCCATTCTGTTTCATTCCATTCCATTCCATTCCACTCCATTCACTCACTTCCATTCTTCTCCATTCCACTCCACTAAACTCCACTGCACTTTTCTCCATACCCTTCCATGCCATTCCATTCGATTCCACTTTATTCCTTCTTTTCCACTAGAATCCACTAAACTCCATTTCAACCATTCCATTCCATACCTTTCAATTCAACTCCACTGTTCTCCACTCCACTCCTTTCCACTCATATGCGTTCCATTCCTATCAGTTCCCCTACATTCCAATCCACTCCATTCCATTCCAATCCATTTCATTCTATTCCATCCATTACATTCCATTCCATTCCTTTCCATTCCATTCCACTCCACTCCACTGCCTTCCTTTCTTCTCCATTCAGTTCCACTACACTCCACTGCCCTTTCTCCATTCCATTCCATTCCATTCCATTCCCATTCCATTCCATTCCATTCCATTCAATTCCATTCTTTTCTACTAGAATCACTCCATTACACTCTAATTCATTCCATTCCATTCAATTCAAGTGCATTCTAATCCACTCCACTTCTTTCCATTCCACTGTATTCCATTCCTTCCCATTCTCCTCCATTCCAGTCAACTCCATTCTATTCCATTCCAATCCATTGTATTCCGTTCCGTTCAATTCCATTCCATTCCATTCAATTCCATTCCATTCCATTCCATGCTATTCCATTCCATTCCCCTCCACTTTATAACCTCATTCCACTACCTTCCTTTCTTCTGCCCTCCACTCCACTACACTCCACTGAAATTTTTCCCATTTCATTCCATTCTATTCCGTTCCATTCTATACTGTTTCATTCCATTCCATTCCATTCCACTCCACTCCACTCCATTCCATTCCATTCCATTCCATTCCATTCCATTCCATTCCATTGAAATTCATTCTTCTCCACTCCAGTCCTCTCCACGCCACTGCATTCCATTCGTCCATTCGCCTCCATTCCTGGCCACTCCTTTCCATTCCATTCCATTCCTTTCCATTCCATGCTATTCCATTCCATTCCACTCCACTTCATAAACTCCATTCAATACCTTCCTTTCTTCTGCCTCCACTCCACTCCACTCCACTGAAATTTTTCCATTTCATTCCATTCTATTCCGTTCCGTTCCATACTGTTTCATTCCATTCCATTCCATTCCTCTCCACTCCACTCCATTCCATTCCATTCCATTGAAATTCATTCTCCTCCACTCCACTCCATTCCATTCCATTCCATTCCATTCCATTCCATTGAAATTCATTCTTCTCCACTCCAGTCCTCTCCACGCCACTGCATTCCATTCGTTCCATTCGCCTCCATTCCTGGCACATCCTTTCCATTCCATTCCATTCCATTCCATTCCATTCCACTCCATTCACTCAACTCCACTCCCTCTTTCTTCTCCATTCCACTCCCCTGCACTCCACTGCACTTTTTCCCATTCCATTCCATTCCTTTCCTTTCAATTGCATTCCATTCCATTCCATTCCATACCATTCCATTGCATTCCATTCCATACCATTCCATTGCATTCCATTCCATTCCTTCCCATTCCTTCTTTCCACTAGAATCTACTCCACTGTTTCTCGAGTCCATTCCATTCCATTCCTTCAGTTCAAATCCTCTGTTCTCTGCACTCTTTTCCAAACTCTTCATTGCCCTACTTTCTCATTTGTCTCCATTCCATTCCATTCCATTCTATTCCATTCCATTCCCTCAGTGGCACTCCACCTCACTCCCTCAGTGGCACTCCACTCCACTCCCTTCATTTCTTCTCCATTCCACTCTAACTGCACTCCACTGCACTTTTTTCCATTCCATTCCATTCCGTTCCATTCCATTCCATTCCATTCCTTTCCATTCCATTCCATTCCATTCCATTCCATTCCACTCCACGCAACTCGATTCCAATCCATTGCATTCCATTCCATTCATCTATTCCATTCCAGTCCATTCCACCTGATTCCACTTACTACCCTCCACTCCACTCCACCCCATTCATTACTTCCCATTCCACTCCACTCCACTCCACTACTCTCTTCTCCATACCATTTAATTCCAATACAGTGCACTCCACTCCACTCCACTGCAATCAATTCCATTGGATTCCATTCCATTCAATTGAAATCCACTGTTCTCCATTCCACTTCTCTCCACTCCACTGTATTTCATTCCTTACCATTTGCCTCCATTCCAGTGCCCTACATTCCATTCCACTCCTTTCCATTCCATTCCACTGCATTCCAGTCCACTCCACTCCCTTCCTTTTTTCTCCATTCAACTACACTACAGTCCACTGAAAATTTTTCCATTCCATTCCGTTCCTTTCCTTTCCATTCCATTCCATTCCCTCTTTTCCACTAGAATCCACTCCACTACACTCCAATCCATTCCATTCTATTCCATTCAATTCAAATGCACTCTACTCCACTCCACTCCTCTCCTATCCACTGTATTCCATTCCTTCCCATTCGCTTCCATTCCAGTCAACTCCATTTCATTCCATACCAATCCATTGTATTCCATTCCGTTCAATTCCATTCCATTCCATTCCATTCCACTCCACTCTATAACACTCCATTCCACTCGCTTCCTTTCTTCTGCATTTTACTCCACTACACTCCACTGCACATTTTTCCATTCCATTCCGTTTTGTACCTTTCCATTTCATTCCTTTCCATTCAATTCCAATCCATTCTTTTCCACTGGAATCCACTTCTCTACACTCCACTTCATTCCATTCCATTCCATTCCATTCCATTCCATTCCATTCCATTCAAGTTCACTCTTCTCCTCACCACTTTCCTCCACTCCACTGCATTCCATTCGTTCCCATTCGCCTCCATTCCAGTCCACTCCATTCCATTCCATTGTATTCCATTCTATGCTATCTTTTCCACTCCATTCCACTCCCCTCCACTCCCTTCCTTTCTTCTCTATTACACTCCAGTGCACTATACTGCAGTTTTTTCCATTCCATTCCATTCCATTCCGTTACATTACATTACATTAAATTCCATTGCATTCCAATCCATTCCATTCCATTCCATTCAATACAAATCCACTTTTCTCCACTCCACTCCTCTGCACTCCACTGCATTCCATTCCTTCCCTTTTACCTCCATTCCAGTCCACTCCATTCCATTCCATTTAATTCCATTCCATTCCACACCATTCTACTCCACTCCACTCCCTTCCTTTTTACTGCAGTCCACCCCACTGGTGTCCACTGCACTTTTTTCCATTCCATTGCATTGCATTCCATTCCTTTGCCTTCCATTCTATTCCATTCCATCTGATTCCATTCCATTCTATTCCATTCCATTCAATTCATTTCTTTTCATTCTATTCCCTTCTTTCCTACTTGAATATACTCCATTTCACTCCAATCCAATCCATCCATTCCATTCCATTCCATTCAAATCCACTCTTCTCCACTACACTTCTCTCCAATCTCTGCATTCCATTCTTCCCATTTGCCTCAATTCCATTCAATTCAATTTCCATTACATGCCTTTCCATTCCATTCCATTCAATTTCAACTCCATTGCCACCTCCCCTCTGCCTTCCTTTCTTCTCCATTCTACTCCACTGCACTTTTTTTTCCGTTCCATCCATTCCATTTCATTCCATTCCACATACACGCAACTCCATTCCAATCCACTGCATTCCATCCATTCCATTCTATTCCGTTCCAATCCATTCCACCTGAATCTACTCTACTACCCTCCACTCCACTCCACTCCACTCCTCTCCACTCCACTCTGTTCCATTCTTCCCATTTGCTCCACTCCACTACCCTCCTCTCCATAAAATTCAATTCCAATACACTGCACTCCACTCCACTCGACTCCATTCCATTCGTTTCATTGCATTCCATTCCACTCAATTCAAATCCAGTCTTCTCTACTCAACTCCTCTCCACTCCACTGTATTCAATTCGTTCCCATTCGCCTCCATTCCACTCGACTCCATTCCACTAGATTCATTCCATTCCATCATTCCATTTCACTCCATTCCACTCTACTCCACATCTCTTCCTTTCTTCTCCATTCAACTCCACTGCCCTCCACTCCAATTTTTTCCATTCCATTCCATTCCATTGCATTCCATTCAATTGAAATCCACTCTCTACACTCCACTCCTCTCCACCCCACTTTATTCCATTCCTCCCATTTGCCTCCATTGCTGTGCACTCCATTTAATTCCGTTCCCTTCCATTCCACTCCATTCCACTCCACTCAATTCCATTCCTTTTTTCTCCATTCAAATCCACTAAACTCCGCTGCCATTTTTTCCATTCCATTCCATTCCATTCCATTCCATTCCATTCCATTCCATTCCATTCAATTCCATTCCATTCCACTCCATTCCGTTCCATTCCTCTCCATTCCATTCCATTCCATTCCATTCTTTTCTACTAGAATCCTCTCCACTAGACTCAAGTACATTCTATTCCATTGAATTCAAGTGCACTCTTCTCCACTCCACCTCTTTCCAATCCACTGTATTCCATTCCTTCACATTCGCCTCCTTTCCAGTCAACTCTATTCCATTCTATTCCGTTGCATTCCATTCCATCTCATTCCATTCCATTCCATTCCATTGCATTCCATTCCCTTCCATTCCACTCCATAAACTCCATTCCTCCCTTTCTTTCTTCTCCTTTACACTCCACTACACTCCACTGCTCATTTCTCCATTCCTTTCCATTCCGTCCAATTCCATTCAATGCGTTCCTTTCCATTCCTTTCCATTGCA
Organism: Nomascus leucogenys; assembly: GCF_006542625.1. Taxonomy (NCBI): domain Eukaryota; kingdom Metazoa; phylum Chordata; class Mammalia; order Primates; family Hylobatidae; genus Nomascus; species Nomascus leucogenys. Next base: position 1,378 of record NW_022097111.1, on the reverse strand, counting down.
TTCCATTCCATTCTTTTCCACTAGAATCCTCTGCACTTCTCTCCACTTCATTCCATTCCATTAAATTCACTCTTCTCCTCTCCAATCCTCTCCACTCCACTGCATTCCATTCCTTCCCATTCGCCTCCATTCCAGTCCACTCCATTCCATTCCAATCTATTCCATTCCATTCCATTCCACTCCATTCCACTCCACTCCACTAGCTTCCTTCTCTATTCCACTCCACTGCAATCCACTGCAATTTTTTCCATTCCATTCCATTCCATTCCACTCCACTCCACTACATTCCTTTATTCTCCATTCAACTCCACTACACTCTGCTGCCCTTTTTCCATTCTGTTCCATTCCATTCCATTCTATTCCGTTATTTTCTACTAGAATCCACTCCACTACACTCGAATCCATTCCATTCCAATCAATTCAAGTGCAGTCTTCTCCACTCCACTTCTTTCCAATCCAGTGTATTCCATTCCTTCCCATTCGCCTCCATTCCAGTGAACTCCATTCCATTCTATTTCATTGCATTCCATTTTCCATTCCATTCCATTCCATTCCATTCCAATCCATAACACTCCATTCCACTCTTTTCTTTCTTTTCCTTTCCACTCCACTACTCTCCACTGCAATTTTTCCATTCCTTTCCATTCCATTCCATTCCATTCTGTTCCGTTCCTTCTTCCATTCCATTGCCTTCCATTCCATTCTTCCACTAGAATACACTGCACTCGTCTCCACTTCATTCTATTCCATTCCATTCCATCAAATTCACTCTTCTGCCCCAATCCTCTCCATTCCACTGCATTCCATTTTTTCCCATTTGCCTCCATTCCACTCACTCCATTCTCATCATCCTTTCTATTCCATCCATTCCATTCCATTCCACTCCATTCCACTCCACTCCACTAGCTTCTTTTCTTCTCTATTCCAATCCACTGCAATCCACTGCAATTTTTTCCATTCCATTTCATTCAATTCCAGTCAATTCCATTTCATTCCTTTCCATTCCTTTCCATTGCATTGCATTCCTTCCAAACCATTCCAATCCATACGATTCCAAACCATTCAATTCCATTCCTTTCTTTTCCAATAGTATCCACTCCGCTCCACTCAAATCCATTCCATTTTATTCCATTCCATTCAAATCCACCCCTCTCCACTCCACTCCTCTCCACTCCATGGCATTCCATTCCTTTCCATTCTCCTCCATTCCAGTCCAATCCATACCATTCCATTCCATACCATTCCAGCAAATTCCATTCCACTCCACTACATAACACTCCATTCCACTCTCTTCTTTTCCTTTCCACTCCACTACTCTCCACTGCAATTTTTCTATTCCTTTCCATTCCATTCCATTGTGTTCCATTCCATTCCATTC